>NW_028274813.1:48115075-48266590 GCF_037043125.1 Eumetopias jubatus
GGGTAATTTACAGTCGACTCCTCTGGGGTATGTTGTTGTATTGCACAGATGGTAAAATGGAAAGACAACCTCCCTTTTTTCTCCTTTTCTGCTTTTATTATTCCATTAATAGTAGTGATTCAAGGTGGTATATGACAACTCTAGCACTGTGTCATTTTGCTGAAATGGACTGTGATGGGTAGGCTTTTTATTCATTAAAAGGGCATTTGAATCTTCTATGTAGGCACTGCCCTAGGTATGGGATGTTGAACTATGAGGGAAGTCCCAGTTCTTGCCCTGTGAATCCACTTTGAATTCAAAGTGGATAATAAAAACAGAATCCTCTTTATGTAGAATTAGAGGTAATTAATTCTTCATTGTTTAGCCATGAATTAGCCATTTTGTGGAATGCGCTTTAAAAGTTGAAATTCCTATTTTGCCTTCTCAGTCTTACTTTTTAGTCATTTTCATCTTATGATTCACTATTAGATCAGTTCAGTTCATGTTAACAAAATACTTAAGTCTAAGTTCCAGGTCTTGTATATTTTCTCTTCTCCCTACTACAAGAAAATTTAAAGTGTTTTCCCCACAAGAATCTCAAAATAATCCACCTTTTTTTTTAAAAAAAATAAATATAATAACTAAAGCAACTCTCTGGAGCAGGATTTTATTCTTGCCAGGAAAAGCAAAGGGTTGTGTTAAAGGGAAGGCTAGTGCTTGTCTGACCCTGGTGCCCCCCTGCCCTGTGTCTCTCTCCCACAGCTCCTAAACAGAGGGTCAGTGACCCCCTCGCCCCGCCCCATCTCCTTGCTTACCACATTCATGTTCTCCCACACTCACATGTATGCTCATTCCACTCTTGGTCAGCCTCTGATTCCTAAACATCCTCAGAATCCTGGTTCTTGGTTTTCCTTTGTTCTCATTACCTGGAATCACCCTCCACCCTCCTTTTCAAATGTTGCTGTCTTACTTGTCCATGAAAACCTTCCTCACAGGCTCCTCCAGGAAGCCCTAGCTGTTCCCCTTTACCTCTCGCCCCTCATCTATAACTTTCTCCTCTTCATTCTGTTCCAGCCACACTGACCTGTTTGCTCTTCCTTAAATATAATAAGCATCTTCCTACCTTTGGGTCTTTGTTCTTGCTATTTCCTCTGCTCAGAATGTTTTTCCTCAGACAGCCATGACTTGCTCCCCTCCCTCCTTGCTTTTACACCCTCCATCTTTTTTTCCTGGTTTATTTTTTTTTCTTTGCACGTAATCACCACGTAACATAATCTTTCCTTTCTTCTTGTTTATTATCTTTTTCAATCCAGCAACATACTCCATGAGGGCAGGAGTTTTATCTGTTTTCATTTCTCTATCTCTAACAGTACCTGGAATTCTGCCTGGTGCAGAGTAAGTGCTAAAAATTTGATGAATGAATGAATGAATAATTCTCAGTAATTCTATCACCTAGTTGTCTGGACATATTCTTTTGACATCACAACACTAAGTTAGCACTTAATACTCTGTGTTAATATGTAATGTCTATTATATCCTGCTATGTATTTTTTGTACAAATTTTAATTGTTTGAGTTCTCTAGGAAAACTTTCTGGAAGACTGTTTCATAGCATACCCATTTTCAGCTGTCTAAATCCTACAGAATTGTGTCAGCTTGTATTTACTTTTATAAACCTAAAAACACGTAACATTCAGAATGTAGTGCTGAAGTTTTGAAGCTCAGAGCAGTTAGAGTAATTTTGCTATTTATCACTGTGTTTCTGATGAGCTGAAAATCCTTGGAAGCTTTAGGAGTATTTTCAGTCGGTGATATAAACTAGTAAAATAATAACAGTGAAGAATAATGAAGATAAATTAGTTGCTCTTCTAGTAGGGTATTATCTACTTTTTAAAATAAATATTACAACTATAGCAACTGTCTGGAGCAGGATTTTATTCTTACCAGGAAAAGCAAGCATCTTTTGAAGCAGGAGCTTTAAAGGGACTACAGCTTTGAGACTCTTTGTGAATTATATATATGCTCTTCAAAAACGCAGATCCCCTCTGAAGCTGAAGCTCCTGTCTTCGCTGAGAATCTCTAGTAGGGGAGAGCTCAATCTTCAACTGGCTATTCCCTGGTTGAAAAGAATTCTTTTAGATAAATAGAGCAAGAGCAGGAAATGGTAGAGGGGAAAGAAACAAAAAAGAAAAGAAATGAGGTGGAAGATGGGTGAAGGATTAAATTTCAGCTGAGTAAATTTTATTTGTAATTAATGTTAATATTTAAATCTGCCAACAGGAAGAGGAAGTCTGGAGATTCACTGTTTTCAGTACCTTCTGTCTACAAAAGAACTAGACATGTCAAATGATCTAGACAATTACAGTATCATGATAACAGTTTATAATTAACAACACAAGCCATTGAGGTGGTCTTTATCAAAATATTTGTATCAAAATTGTTCCCAACCTCTATTCCAGAGAAGGTCTAGGAATCTTTTTTTTTTTTTTTTTTAACTTTTGTGGGCTATAAATTCAGAGTGGGCAGACCCATGTATTTTTTTCTAACCTGCATGCTTTTTCTGATTGATTATACAAGAATGACATGTCTAGCTACAGGAGGGAAGGAATAGATGTCTCTAGTTCATCACTGTATGAGAGATAGATGCTCAATAAGTATTTGTTGAATGATATTAGTTATAGAAAACTGCCCAGAGTTAACACAGTTAATAATTCAATATAGTTTATTTCAAGCTCTTTTCCTGTTTTTAAACCAATATGTTTCTATAAATGGCTTTTATAAAACAAGGATCACAATGTATATCTTTTTTCTACTTGAATAGGAATGGCTAGCATTTTCCGTGGTCATTAAATATTCTTAAAAAATACCATTTTTAAATGATCTATTGAACAAACACTCATTTGGTGAATTATTCTAAGGTTCATATTTGTTTTCAATTAGAAAATTTTTTTTGCAATTATAAATAATGTATAATTTATATGGAAATCTTTGTCATGTAGTTTTAAAACTTTCATGGGTTCTTCTGGGTGCTGGATGAACTGGGTCCACTGGGACAAATCCCTCTTTTATGTATACCCTTCTTTTCTCTCCCTTAAGCCAGAAGTCACAATTCTGGAATGACCTGAGGCATTTTGAAGCATATTTCGGGATCCCATTGTATAGGTTCATTTATTCTTTTTTTTTTAATTAAGACTTTATTTATTTGACAGAGAGAGACACAGCAAGAGAAGGAACACAAGCAGGGGGAGTGGGAGAGGGAGAAGCAGGCTTCCCGCTGAGCAGGGAGCCCAATGTGGGATCAATCCCAGGACCCTGGGATTATGACCTGAGCTGAAGGCAGATGCTTAATGACTGAGCCACCCAGGTGCCCCGAGATTCATTTATTCTGGAAATATTTACTGGATGCCAATTGGATGTTAGGGTATGGGGAGGGAGACATAAGAAAGAAAAAGTACACTATCAAAAAGGAACCTATAATTTAGTCAGGAAAACAGACATGTAGACTGTTATAATAGTGGAAGTGCCATAGTAGAAGTGAAGTCAAATACCTAATTCTGTCTTTCCTGGGAATAGGGGAAGGGAGGAGAGGAGAAAGAACTCTGATGTGAACTAGGGAGGGTTAACAGAGGAAGGGGCATTAACTGGATTGTAAAAGAATGCAGAGTGATTTTCAGGTGGACGAAATGGGAAAGATATTTCAGGCTATGGGAATAGTGGATGCAAATACCTGGCATCTTGAGAAACCATGATGAATTTTGAGGGATCTGCATCTGCAGATTTGGTGTGACCAAATATAGCAGAGATGTCATAGATGGATAACACAGGCTATTTTCTGGAAGAAAAGGGCCAGATAATGGACCTTATATGTCATATCAAAGAATTTGGACTTCTTCCTATAAACTGAAGAGACACTGAAGAAGAGAATCTCTCATGTCGTAGAGGATGGATTAGGTACAGTTGCTGGAAGTCTAAAGACCAGTTATTGAATAATCCAAATGAGAGTTCATGCAAACCTAAATTTAGGCTCTGGAACTGGAGATAAAAGGAAGGGATGGATTTGAGTCGTATTTAGAAGATGATCAAAATTACCTGATGGTTAATTGTGGGGGGGGACAAGTAATCAGTGGCATTTAAAATTCTGACTTGGGTGATAATATTGCTGCCATCAACAAAATTAGAAAATACTAAATGTGTGGGTCTGGATCTTGTGTCTGGTTTTAGACATACGGCATTGCATTGGTGGATATGTCTAATAGATGGTAGGAAATGTAGCTCTGGCCTTGAGAGATGAACTGGGGATACAGGTTTGGGAGTCATCACTTTATGGGGTGGTACCTGTGAAATATAGGTGAGGTCACCCAAGAGAGTTTATAGGAGAGTTGAGGAAATGCTGTACTGTTAGAGTGGTGGCAGAAGAAAATGATACATTGAAGGTGTCTGAGAAGGAACAAAGAGGGATGAGGAAGTTCTTTACATAGAAATCATAGTTCTTTACATAGAGCTCATCTCTATCATCTCTTGCATCCATTCTTTTTCCCGTCTGCTCTGACTGCAATGAGCAAAATATACTGATCTTCAAAAATTATAAATCTGAAGTCTTGTGTCATTCCTCCTTTATTCTCCTTATCCATGGAATAAAGCCTTAGAATAATATACACTTTCAGGCCCTGCCTATCCTGACGTTCTAACCATTCTGAACTTTATTCAGTTCCTTATATTCACTGTACGTTCTGTCCTTCACGTTTTTGCAGGTACTGTTTCCTTTTCTTAGAATTCTCTTCCTCTTCTTTCTCCTCTGCTACTCTTCGGGTTTTTTTTTTTTCTTTAAGATGTGTTTATTTATTTGAGAGGGAGCACACAACCAGGGCGGTGGGCAAAGGGAGAGGGAGAGAGAGAATCTCAAGTAGACTCCCCACTGAGCATGGACCCTGAAGAGGGGTTCAGTCTCACCACCCTGAGATCATGACTTGAGCCAAAAATCAAGAGTTGGGTCACTTAATCGACTGAGCCATCCATGTGCCCCTGGGTTTATTTTTTAAACATTGCATTTTCAGGGAGGCCTTTTCTGTCCCTTAAATAAGGTCATATCTATTTGCTGTATGATTCCTTACCCTAATACTCATTTTTCACATATCGTTGTTGCTGTCAGTCTTCCTGCTCTATTCGAACTGCATGAGAACAGGGACCTTATGTTTACCATTGGATCAGCTAGCCTAGCATGGTGCCTACCAGATAGTATGTGCTCAATAAATACGTTTTGAAGGAGTGAGCAACATAGTGGTCATACAAATAAGAGTCAGTAGGGTTCATTAAGAGCAAAAGATTCAACATCAGTAATCATCAGGGAAATGCAAATCAAAACTGCAATGAAATACCACCTTATACCAGTCAGAATGGCTGGTATCAAAAAGACCAGAAATAACCAGTGTTGGCAAGGATGTGGAGAAAAAGGGATCCTCTCACCCTGTTGGTGAGAATGTAAATTGGTGCAGCCGCTGTGGAAAACAGTATGGAGGTTCCTCAAAAAATTAAAAATAGAAATGCCATATGATCCAGTAATTCCACTACTGGGTATTTACCCAAAGAAAACGAAAACACTAATTCAAAAAAAATATATGCATCCCTGTGTTTATTGCAGCATTATTTACAGTAGCCAAGATGTGGGAGCATCCCAAGTGTCCATCGATAGATGGATGGATAAAGATGTGGTATATGTGGTATACAGTGGAATATGACTCAGCCAAAAAAAGAATGAAATCTTGCCATTTGCGATGACATGGATGGACCTCGAGGGTATTATGCTAAGTGAAATAAATCAGACAGAAAGACAAATACTGTATGATTTCACTTATATGTGGAATCTAAAAAACAAATAAACAGAAAAAGCAGAAACAGAACCATAAGTACAGAGAACAACTGGTGGTTGCCAGCAGGGAGGGGGCAAGGGGTAGGGGGGATGGGCAGAATGGGTAAAGGGAAGTGGGAGATACAGGTGTCCAGTTGTGGAATGAGCAAGTCATAGGGATGAAAGGTACAGCATAGGGAATATAGTCACTGGTATTGTAATAGTGTGTGGTGACAGACAGTGTCTATACTTGTGAGCATAGCATAACGTATAGGGTTGTTGAGTCACTATGTTGTGTACTTGAAACTAATGTAACATTGTCAGCTATCCTTGAATTAAAAATAGAATAAATGTGTTAAAAAGCAAAATTGTTCAAGTATAAATGGTAAGTAAGGAAGTAGAGGGAATGTAGACCCCTCCTTGAAGCACTGTAGCTGTGAAAGGAAGAAGCAATGAGACACAGATGTTTCTTCCACTATTTCTGTTTTCTTCCTTCCATTGAGGCTGATTATAGCTTTTCAGTTATTATTCTTCAGGATTGTTTTATTACCCAGTGACCAGGAGTGTTGCTGAATTTAGAGAAGGAATTCCACAGGGAATGAAATCAAGACAAAGAATTTGGGAGGAATTGAAAATTGAGAAAGACTAAAGACAAAAACTTAGGATGGGATTGTTAGGGACTTAGGGAATACTTTTTTTTTAATATTTTATTTACTTATTTGACAGAGAGAGACACAGCGAGAGAGGGAACATAAGTAGGGGGAGTGGGAGAGGGAGAAGCAGGCTTCCCGCTGAGCAGGGAGCCCGACCTGGGGCTCGATCCCAGGACCCTGAGATCATGACCTGAGCTGAAGGCAGACGCTTAAGGACTGAGCCACCCAGGTGCCCCGGGAATACTTTTAAAGCTTACTTCCCTCCCTTTTTTCTACCCTCCCCTTTTTTTCTCTCCCTCTTCCTCTCTAAAGTAGAGCCTCCATTGATTTCCAGCCCCAGTTTCCCTACGGTATGGTTAGGATGAGGCACACTGATGAATGGGGAGCTGGGATGGAGCAGGGTGATGACAGGGTGGAAAGGGGTATTAAACATTCATTCAGTATTTAGAGGACTTCTTATGTGCCAGACACTGTACTGGGGCCTTGGGATCCATAGGTGAACAAAGTAGACAAAGATTCTTGCTCTCATGGAACTTACATTGTAGTAGAGGGAAAGAGATGATAAACATTAATAGATAAGTTGTGTATATGTTAGAAGGCGATTAAAGATATGAAAAGAAGGAAACGTTGAACAGGTTAAGGAGAATCAGGATCGCCAGGGTGGGCTGGGGGGCAGTTGGGGAATTATATGAGGATCGTCAGGGTATGCCTCACTGAGGTTAGATTTGAGCCAAGACTCTAAAGCAAATGAGGGACTTAGCTATGTGGATATCTGCGTAATCAGAAGTCTTAAATATCTATCTTACTGAATCACCTGACCCTATCACTACAGTTAAATTGTAAGCTTAGGGTGAGGAATTAGAACTAAGACACAGTCGTTGCCATCATCCCTCTTATTGGCTGGTGCAAGAGTACAGATCATTGTGATTTTAATTAAATTAAGTTCATCTGTTGGAGGTGTTACCCATTCCTATGTAATTTTTTAAAAGCTGATTTTGTAAACAAATATGTGGCTGCCTCTACTATGTCTCTCTCTACTAGTGATCTCTAATCTTTAAATGCTAATAAGTAGGCATGCCTAATGGCCCCAAATATGAAGGTGATAGAAAATGTATGTATATGCTGTTTATTATCTCTCTGACATTTGATATCAAAACATCACCTACTTTCTCTCTTTCTTTGATAGTAATTTGTTTGAATATACTGTCCTTTCTGTACCCTGGTAGTCTGGCATAAGAGATTATTGGGTTTTCATGGTAGTGTGAGAGAGAGTGAATACTTTGCAAAAATAGGTTAACAGCAAAAAAATAAGGACTGTGCTTCAAAAATCTTATTTAAAATTACATGTTTTATTAAGCTAGTGCATATCTTATTAAAAGTTAATTAGATGTTATGTTAAATATTGTGTAAGGTTACTGTGAAAATAAAGTGTGTTATTAGGTTGAAGTGAACTGTTACGGATGTTTACCATTTTATAAATCATCTGGTTAAGTCTTTTTCTTTTTTAAAGATTTTCTTTATTTATTTGACAGAGAGAGCACAAGCAGGGAGAGCGGCAGGGAGAGGGAGAAGCAGGCTCCCCGCTGAGCAAGGAGCCCAAAGTGGGGCCTGAGCCCAAGACAGACAGTTAATTGACTGAGCCACCCAGGCGCCCCTGGTTAAATCTTAATTTAGTATTTCTTACTGTGCAGAAATAGGCTTATTTTATGACTGCCTAAAAAAAGAACATGGTTGTGGTTGTAGATATGAAGCTCTGGACTATGACCGAAGGCAAATTATTTAAAAACTCTTTTCTACCTTCATAGAAATGTTGTGAAAACTATAAAAGAAGTCTTTAAAATATTTTCATCTTGGTGAAGGTAGACATAAAACAGTTTGGTGTTTTATTTATATGTCTACAAATCACTGGTGCAGGTGTATAAATTCTAGTTTCAGAATTAACTTGTGGATATAGCCTTCACCTTAGGCTTATAATACATTTTAGTGTTTTTGTTGTTTTTATTACTTAGGTTCAGCATGTTCACTTTAACCCTCATTTCCAGTGGTTTTGTTAAAGACAAATGGGATAGGTTGCAGATTGACTTAGATTTCTTAAACTGCTTTTGCTTTCAAAATTTATATAAAAGTTTCACTTCTCAGCTTTAAATTGTGGTTTCAGACCAAATATACAGGAAGAGAACTATGAAGGTTATTAACAAGTGATAACTTATATTTTCAAGGCTTTGTTGTCAATTTGAGAACTTAGTCCAAGTTCATATTAATTGGAGCAGGCACTTTCGGCTGTACTGGACTAATCGTATATTGGCTATTACTCTTCAGTTGTGTGAAGTACTATTTAAGTTAGTGTAGATAACTCTCTGTAAAGGGCAAGATGAACTTAGGTCGAATGGATCTTTATTTCTGTTAAATGTCATCATCTTCCACTGAGATTTTGAGAAGATGAATTGGGAAGCCAGACAGATAGCCTGATGTATCCTTGGAGGTGTTTGGGCCCATGAATCATATTGACCCCCACCTTCCGACATTTTTACAAAAATGAAATCGGATTAAAGTGACTAAGAGTGACTAATGTTTGTTCAGCTCTTTCGTAATCAGTATATTACTTGTTTCTTATAGTAATCCTATGAAGTAGGGACAGGTATATTATCATCTCTGGTTTACCCAAGGAAAAACTTACTATTTGTCCTAGGTCTTACTGTGAATAAGTGGCACTATGAGGATTTGAGTCCAGATTTTCTGACTCTGTTATCTCTGTTATTTCCACTATTCTCAGCTGCCTGGCGACTGTATCTTTAAATTGATTGGGGCACACACAGCCCTTAACACATTGCTTACCACATAATAAGCTCTGAACAAATTACGGTCAGATGAAACTTGGTGGCCTCACTGAGAGATGAGGGATTTTTTTTGGACGGATTTGAACGTGCATATAAACTTCAGTTTGCAGCACTAATTTTTAAGAGACTTTTTCCTGTTACCCCTTCTGGTCATTACTCTTACCCTCATATTTTCCAAATCAGAACCCAGGGTTGATTTGCCTTTACTATGGAGATGACTCAGCTCATAGTCACCCTACAATGTAAATAACTAAAAAGAGAATCTGTCTTTTTTTCTTCGTTGTTGGGACACTCTTTTGTGCCTTCTCTTGCCCTCGTTTTGTCTGGACTTTAAACTTATGGTTATTGTTATCTAGATTAACTGAGTCCCATAGACTGACTGTATGGTGTAATGCTATTATAAATTAAAATACTAATTATTTCAGGCAGTTACCATTAAGTAGTTACTTCTGTGTGCCTCTGTCTAATTTAAGGTAAATAGGACTGCCTGAGAAGGATGTGACTTTTAGCATTGTCTTGTGAACCACTTTGTTACTTCTCAAACACATGCACCTCCTTTTTTAGGTGAGCTGTGCCTTCTTACCCTCTTTTTTTTTTTTAAAGATTTATTTATCTTGGGACACCTGGGTGGCTCAGTTGCTTAAGCGCCTGACTTTGGCTCAGGTCATGATCCCAGGGTTGTGGGATCAAGCCCTGCATCAGGCTCCTTGGTCAGCAGAGAGTCTGCTTCTGCCTCTCTCTCAGCTCATGCTCTCTCTGTCTCTGTCTCTCTCTCAAATAAATAAAATCTTTTTTTAAAAAAGATTTATTTAATTTTTTATTTGAGAAAAAGGGAGCATGTGTGCCGGGGGGGGGAGGGGCAGAAGGGAAGGAGCAGAGTGGGGGAGAGAATCTCTAGCCTACTCCCAGCTAAGGGCGGAGCCACTGTGGGGCTTGATCCCAGGACCCTAAGATCATGACGGGAGCCAAAATCAAGAGTCAGCCACTGAACCAACTGAGCCACCCAGGTGCCCCACAACTTTTACATTTTAAGCTTTTTAACTGTTAATTGTATTAGATGATCAAGATGCTTGGTTCCCTACCAGTTTTTTTCCGGGAATAATTTCCTGTTACTATTTCAGCAGTAGCATAGATCCATGGGTAGGACTTGCCTTCCTGTTTTGCCTTTCTTCCTTGCCTAGGCATAAATAGCCTTCTTTCCTACCTTTTATTTTTAAAATACATTTTAAGTAATATGAGTTAATTTTAGAAAACTATGATATAGGAATAAATGAAAAATTACCTGTATCTTCTTTACCAAAAGATAAACATTGTTGTTTATATCTTTGTAGACTTTTAAAAAGATAATATTAATGGCATATACATAAATCATAATATATATAAGCACATATATACTACGTATATGATAGTGAAGATTTTTTTCATTTAACAGTATCACAAACAACTTTTTATGTTAGTAAAAATATACATTTTGTATTTGTATATTATTTCCTTGTATCATTTTACAATTAAAAAATTTTTTTGACTTATATCTGTTTTGCTTAGATTTTTGGCCCCATTGTACAATTTTTAATCCATTGTTGAACAGGTAGATTGTCTCCAGAATTTCCTTAGTATAAGCAATGCTGTGATCAGTGTCCTTGAACAAATTCTTAAGACAAAAATAAAACTCTTTAAGTAAATTTCTAGAATTAAATTTTCTAAGCTTTTTGAAATTTTAGTGAATTTTGACTAATTATTCCTCAAAAGTGTTGAACCCACCAAGAGTCGTTCCCTATTTTAATCTTAAGCTCTTTCTTCCTTTTTCTTTGCCATTAGGACATCCAGATAATTCAATTTAAGTAACCTTTTGGATGGAACTCTCCTTTTAATAAAATCAATCTGTTCTAAGAAAGGGTTAAGAAAATGCTTTTCACAGGCAAGTAAGTGTCCTAACAGGCTAAGGCTTTAGTGTGTCCTGAGAAATAAGTCATGTGGACAGATGTAGAGTAACCCTAACAGGAAGGCTTCAGGCTCTGAATATGTCTGCCTGGTAACATGTCTGCAGGAACGCTGCACTGCAGTCTCCTATGGCAGCAGGAGCACCTGTCTAGACCTGTATAACTGTGTGGAAGGCAGCTTGGAAATACTCCATAAAAATTAAGGAATTTGTGAGTTGGCAGGGACTTCTCACGCAGTGCAAAAATCCCAAACCCTATCCTTGACAAGTGGTCATTTAACTTATTTAAACAATAAGGACATAGTATGCTCAGAAGTAGTCAGTTCCTTTTTAGGTGCTATCTGTAATCTGTCTCATTGAAACTCAAACAGGGCAGGTACATCTTTGTAATTTTTTGCTCTTACTCCAGCAATACTACCCTCGTGTCTGATGTATCTGATGCATAGGTTGTGCTCAATGAAAAAAAGATATTAAAATAATGAATGACTAATCTTTATTTTAAATTTTCATGTGGAGGTTATGCCATAAGTGACTCCACCCTTATTATATTTTGTCCCCATAAATTTAAGTCTTAACTGGAAGTAGTTTCTTGAAATTCATATAACAATTTATATATGTATAATATGTCTAGTGTTTATAACCTCCCTTTTTACTAAAAGGATTTATAAGAAAAATGAAGCACTTTGCTCTTGTCAGAGGATAAGGTATTCCATTCTGTTTTGAATATAACACTTTAGACATTTATTTTTAAATTTAAATAACTTTATAGAAATTCAAAAGAAGAAGTCCCCTTTAGTGCCATGAGTCTAGTGTTATAACTGCTATCATTTTTGTTGGACATCAAACTTTGAGCACTTAATCAAAGTACATAGTAACCAGAATGGTAGGAACGGTCTGGAAACTATATGTGGCATTTTGAAGGGATTGGATGTTTGTCTGTAGTTAGAAAGAAGCTTCTATATATATGCATATATATATGTATATATATACACACATATATAAATTTTATTTGAGAGGGAGAACACAAGTGGGGGAAAGAACAGAGGGGGAGGGAGAGGGACAAGCAGACTCTGCACCAAGCAAAGAGTCCGACATGGGGCTCTATCCCAGGACCCTGAGATCATGACCTGAGCCAAAACCAAGAATCTGATGCTTAACTGACTGAGCCACCCAGGCACCCCAGCTTTTATATTTTTTGTCTGAGCAGGGTTAAAATTAGGACCTAGACCCTGACTGCCATAGGGACTCAATAAATGCTTAATAAATTAATAAATTTAGATATCTGAAATTGGTCACAGTAGGAGGAATATGCTAAATCAGTATTATCTCACAGTCCAAAACTAGGACCACTGAGGAGAAATTATAGGAAAGTAGATTTTGCTTATCATAAAGAAAGCCTTTATACAACTAAAGTTATCCTAAAAATGAATGTATCAGATTGGCTAAATTACTGCTACAAAGTAGAAGAGAATTGCTTTTTTAGAACGAAGTTGAATTAGATGATTTCTATGAGTTTCTCCAAACTGGGCTTCTAATAGAACAGTATCTCTGGAGTGGTTTTGGTTTTGTCTATTTTCACTATTCCTTAAATGTGGGTGATTTTTTTACATTCTATTCTTGACTTTCTTTTCTTATTCTCCATATTCTTCCTAAGTAATCTTATCTACCTGGCTTGGATTCAGTCATGTTGATGGTGCCCAAATCTGTCTCCAATCCAGGTTAGCTCTTGAACTTCAGGAGCTATCTATTAAATGGCTTATAGGGTATCACTAGTTGGTTTTCCATTGGAACCTAAAATTTAAATATGTTCGAATCTGAGCCATTCATCTATGCCCCTTCACTACCTTCCTGTCTCGCCCCATAAGATGTGTTCATCTTCTTTGTTTGTCTTTGTAGTGAATGGGACCACACTGTCCACTCAGTTGTGCAGTCCAGAAACTAGGGGTTATGCTAGGCTTGCTGTTTCTTTGCATTTCACATTAAATAACTTACCGGTTTGTAATGGAGACAAGCTTGAAGTAGAGTATATATAACAGAGGAGGTAAAGGGAAGTGAATGGATTTGATTTATATTTTTAAGCCATCAGGATTTGCTTATATATCAGATGTAAAGAATGTGAATGGAAGAAATGAAGAATGATCTTGGGTTTGGATTTAAGCAACTGAATGGTTGCAATTAATTTTATTTAGATTGGGAAGATATGGAAATGAATGGGTTTATGGAGCAGGGATGATTGAGTGTTCTGTGTTAGACTTGTTAAAATTGAGATGCCTGTCAGGTTTCCATGGATTTAGGAATCTGGCGCTGAGTCAGGAGAGATTTGTCCTGGAGATGGTTGTTAAAGCCATAGGACTACACAGGAGAATGTTAGATAAAGAAAAACTGAAATTCCATCATCACTCAGGATAGTTAAGAAAAGAGGGAGTAATAAAGAGGCTGAGGCATTTTTGAAGGTTTGAAGAGAAGGGAGTAAAATAGTCCTTATGAAGAGTGGAAAATAACCTTCTCCTAATGGAGAAGTTGTAGTTTGAAATTTGTGTTATGATTTCAAAATAAGACCAGTTAACATTATTTTAAATTCATTTCCAGCAGCATTTAGCTAGCTAGCTCTTGAATACCACTATGGAATGAGTGGATGTTTGGGTTTAATCAGATTAGGATTTTGCCAGGTTAGTGTGGTACATGGGAAGATGGGAAAGAAGTAAGAATGTAAGAGAGTGACTGTAAATGGAGTGATTGACCATGGAACCCTGAAAGTTAAGGGAATGTGAGGAATTGAGACGTAATTAGTAGCCATAGGGGAATGCTTTCATAAGTATGGAAGAACTAGTGAACTGAAAGGATAGGTCATCAGCAGGAAGTAACAGTGTTTGAAATCAAGATTCAGATAGGAGGTCAAGGAATGAGAAGTTAGGAAATAGATCTGGAGAATGAAGTCTCTAAAGACTTCCTTTAGAGGCAAGAGAAGAGGTGGAGAAGATGACTGTGAACCAGAGGCTATAAAATCTTAATGAACAAGGAGTGGGTGACTAAGATGGTAGCTACAAGAGAACAGTGGGTGATACAGTCTGTCTTGAGCTGCAGAGGAATCTTACGTCTCACCATTCCCTTCTTTACACTCTTAAGTTCCCTTAACACGAGATAATTTTACTTCTTTGAGATACCTGTGTTTTGTCCTATCTTTACACTGTTGCCTGGAATTCTGCCATAATCACTTACCACCACCACCACTACCATGCTTCTCCCGCAACCCCAAGGTCTCTCATCAGGTCTCAGTTTAGATTTACTTTCTCTTGGAAGCTTTCTCCAGCCAACTTTGAATGGGGTCAGAACCTTCCTGTGTTGTCTTTTATCACCTTTGAGGGCACTTGTCACAATGTATGGTATTTACTGTTTACTACTTCTCTCTCTCCAACTGTTAAAAGCCTTGGAAGACAGGAACTTTTTTCTTTAATTAAATCTCCAATATCAACAACAGTACCTGGTGCATAGTCAGTAATATTTGTTCAGTGAATGAACCAATCACAAACAGTGTTCCATAAAGATGCAGGTATAGAGGTTTTATAGCCTATGATATAATTGTTTACATTTTTTGTGGATGAACCAGTTCTTTGCATTCTTCAAACCTTACAGATGCTGTGTTGCTGCTTTTGTGTTGTAGCTCATATTCTTAAATCTCGGATGCATAATCCTGACTGAGAAATAGTCACTGGCCACTAGAGATAGCTTGTTAAATACAGAGAAGTCTCGATTTTCTGTTGTTATGTTAAAGAATATTTTTGGAGGAAGGGGCCATATTTAAAACTGGTGGCCCCAGTTGGCTTTACAGAAAAGTTTTGTGACCCTAAAAATATGCTGGAAGGAAGTTAATTAGAGATAGGATGAGGGGCCTAATGTTAAGAACAATAAAGTTGTGTGTATAAACTAGAAATGCAATTAAAAAAGAAACAAAGTTGTGTATAAAGGCTGAGCTCACTTCATGGTGACACTCTTGGTTGTCGTAGGTTTTAGATGACTGTCATTAGTTACCAGTTTCATTTTTTGACCTAATTTTTAAAAATTCTCTTCTAAAAAATTCTAACTTCATGGTGACAGAGGTGTAATGTTCATTATTAAGTCTTATCTTCCTATTCTTTCTTGAAAACTTGTAGGTAAAATGTGTAGACGCAAGACTTTATTTTTAGTCACCTTAAAAATTTCACAGCATGTGAAGAAGTTCATGGCTGAAAAAACTGGGAGCTGCATGGTATTGTTGAAATAGAAATGGCTTAATCAGGAAGATCGGCATCTTTACTTTTTTTTTTTTAGCCTTTGAGCAAGTGGAACTCTAAGGTAACTTTTTTAATAATGAATTTAAAAATCCAAGACTGGACAGTTTGAGTTAAAATGCTTCTCTGATAAGTAAAATTGACTTGGAAATATTAAGAGGTTAAAGGGAAATGCATTAACAATGAGAATAGAAACTTAATTTAACTGGAAAGGCTCTTTCATGGATTTTATTGTGACATTGACCCATTTATTATTAGTTTATCTTTCCCCACCCAGTAATTTCATTTCCTAATTAATAAGAGTTAAGTAAGAGAAAAGCAGGGCGCCTGGGTGGCTCAATCAGTTAAGCGTCTGCCTTCAGCTCAGGTCATGATCTTGGGGTCCTGAGATCGAGCCCCACATCAGGCTTCCTGCTCAGGGGAAGTCTTCTTCTCCCTCTCCTTCTGCCCCTGCCTCCTGCTTGTGCTCACGTGCACACTCTTTCTGTCTGTCTCTCTCTCTCAAGTAAATAAAATCTTTTTTAAAAAATAAGAGGTTAGCTGTAGTAACATTTTATTAGAGTTCTGGGTGTTTAGTATACTTTTAAGTCTGAATAGTGAATACCAATAACCTACTAAAATACCTAGGAATCAGAAATATATTTAGATCCTTTTTGTACAGGTGCTTTGGTACTTCCATTAGTTTCTTTTGCAGGATTTTCAAAATTCTTGTGCGTTAAAAACAAAAATACTTGAGAATATCGCATTAAACTTGTTGGAGGGAATAGTTGGGTTTCAAAATCAGTATTATGTATGACTCTTCTGGATTATAGTGTGAAATTATATAGTTAAATTTCTGAAAGATCTCTTTAGTAAATTGAATCTGTAAAGTCTCTGTTTAGATCTTTTTTTCTGAAAGCCTCTTTGCCTTTTATTATAAAAGAGCCTGGTACTGTTTTCTGTTTTTAAAAATCCAGCTGGAAAATTACAGAGTACAAAAATTTGCCCATCGGTTCTTCATTTGGAGAGAACAGAAATATGTCTTCAAAATGGAGACTGACCTTTAAGTGTTCTATCAGTGGGAGTTTTAGCTTTTATTATTTTTCTTTACTTTTTACTTCTGTTACTACATATACTTTGGCTTCTGCCTGGTACAGCTGAATATTAAAATACCATCTTTATGTGGTTCTGTAATTGTTCAATGAGCTGTTTCTTTCTGAGCCCTTCAGAGTGTCTTCAAACAAACAAACAAACAAAAACACAGCAAGGTGTCCTTGGTCTTTGTGTCTTTATTTTGGTTCTATTAAATTGAAACAACATATTTGTGTTGATTGTAATCATGAAAATTGGACTCCTAAATGTGTCTGAAAGTATCCTATACTTAAAATAGTTTTATATGTATTCTTTTAAAAATAATCAATAGACTTAATTTTTAGTACATTTTTAGATTACAGAATAATTAAGCAAATAGTATGTAGAGTTACATTCATCTACCCCCCCAGCCACTCACGTACCCATGGTTTCCCCTTTTATTAACATCTTGCATCAGGTACATTTATTATAATTATTGAACCAGTATTGATATATTATTATAGTCCCCATACTTTAAGATTCACTTGTTGTATTGTACAGTTTTAGGGGTTTTGACAGATACATAATGATGTGTATCCATCATTACAGTTTCACACAGAATAGTTTCAACACCCTGAAAACCCCCTATGCTTTATGTATTCATCACTCTCCACCCAAACCCCTGGCAACCATTGTCCTTTTTACTCTCTATAGCTTTACCGTTTCCAGAATGTCACATAGTTAGAATCATATGGTATTAGACTGACTTCTTTCACTTAGCAGTATACATTTAAGGTTCATATCTTTTCATGACTTGATGGCTCATTTTTTTAAATCACTAAATAATATTCCACTGTGTGGATGTACCACAGTTTATCATTACCTATTGAAAGACATCTTGATTATTTCCAGTTTTGGTGATTATGAATAAAGCCTGCTATAAACATTCTTCTACAGGTTTTTGTGTGGATGTAAGTTTTTAACTTAACTGGGTAAATGATAAGTGGGGATTGCTAGATCGTATGGTAACACTATGTTTAGCTTTGTAAGAAACTGTCACACTGTCAGCATATGTGTTCTTAAGAATCAACCAAATTGGGGCATATGGGTGGCTCAGTCGGTTGAGCCACTGACTCTTGGTTTTGGGTCAGGTCATGATCTCAGGGTTGTGAGATCTGCTTGGGATTCTCATTCCCTCTTCCTCTGCTCCTCCTCCCCGCTCGATCTCTTTCTCTCTCTCTCTAAAATAATTAATTAAAAAAAAGAACCTAATTAAAAATCTGGAAGGATATACTCTAAACTATTAACAGATTACCTCGGGGGATGAAATGGGGAGAGATGGGGGGGACTGTCATCTTATTTTATAATATCTGAATTTTTTAAAACAAAATACTATTTTGTAGTAATTTTTTACAAATAAAATTTTTCTCTAAAATACTTTACTTAATACATAGTAATAAAAATTGAAAATGAGGGGTGCCTGGGTGGCTCAGTTGGTTAAAGTGTCCGACTCTTGGTTTCAGCTCAAGTCATGATCTCATGGGTCATGAGATTGAACCCCGAGTCAGGTTCTGCACTCAGGGGGAAGTCGAAGATTCTCTCCTTCTGCCCCTACCCCCACTGGCTTACGCCCTCTCTCTCTCAAATAAGTAAATCTTTTTTAAAAAATTGAAAATGAGTTAACGTAAATAAAAGAAGACCATTTAAGGCAGTATATTATTAGTTTCATAGCACTTCCTAGATGTGGAGGATTTTAATATTCTTATTTTTTAAGTAAAGAGGATAATTACCGGGGCACCTGGGTGGCTCAGTCATTAAGCGTCTGCCTTCGGCTCAGGTCATGATCCCAGGGTCCTGGGATCGAGCCCCGCATCTGGCTCCCTGCTCCACAGGAAGCCTGCTTCTCCCTCTCCCACTCCCTGTGCTTGTGTTCCCTCTCTCGCTGTGTCTCTCTCTGTCAAATAAATAAATAAAATCTTTAAAAAAAAAGAAGGATAATTACCTTACTCCAGTCGTAATTGTCCATTCAACAAATTTATAGAGCATCTACCTGTGGCATAGTTTTTCATAGAATCCTGCCCAGAGCTAAGAAGAGAACACACTTCATTCAGCCTTGGGATGTCAGGCAAGACTTCCTGGAGGAGGTGATATCTGAATTATATTCTGAAGGAGAGATCTGAATTAACTAGGCTAATGTGGCGGGGAGAAGGGCAGGGGAAGGAGAATGTACCAGAATGAGGACAATGTTTTCAAACTAGAGACCAAGTCATTTGCTTCTGGTTAATCTGATTAAAATCAGAATTAATTGTTTCATATTGTCAGAGAAGCATATTAGATCTTTTCATGCTCTTGGCACTTGTTTGATAATCTGTATTTGGGAAGTGTGGGCTCATATTTTCTTTTGGTTTCTAGTGACTGGCAGGGTGTATTGCTCTAATGCCTGTTTTGCTTGGAAAACTGGAATAATGAATACCCTGAAGATATTTTGTTGCTGGAGATGTGTCAGCATCTGTCACTGTCACATGAGTTAAACATTGCACTCTTTATCTGAATTTTAGAGCCTTGAATGGTTCAACTGTCACTCTTTGTGAGTGTACATACATGTTACTTTCTTGGGCCATCTATGTCTCTTATACTTAAATCTTGCTTCCCATATGTAAACTTCCACTATATATCCATAGATTTTTTTTTCTGTTTTCTATAGGATTCCAGGGAAAAATTTAAAAATTATCACTTAGAGAAATGCAGAAAGAGGGAAAAACCAGGAAATGTATTGACATGAAGGGATGAAAGTGGATTGTGTTTGCTAGATTATAATGCAGAAGCCTTAAAAAAAGAATTAAAGTCTTGTCAGTTGATATTTTTCTGAATCCTGTAAGTTGGATTTTAAACATTTTGGAAGGCTACTGACTGTTATTTGGTCTCTTTTTCCAGATTATTTAAAATAATAATATTTTTCCTTGGATCAAATTCAACTCTCAAATTAAGACCTTAAATATGAAAGAATTCACAATTTCTTATATTGAAAATCATCATAGGAAATAGTTTAATGTAAAATATGATTAGCACATTACCCTATTTTCAATAAAAGTCACCCCTGAAGTCTATTAAATATTATGAAATTAATACTTTTCTCTGGTACCTGTTGCATTTAAAAAAGGAAAACAGAATTCTCATCTATTGAAAGGAGCAGTGAAACCTTGACATCAGAATACAGTTACTGGGTTCTAACTCCATCTCTTGCCCCCGGCCAGCAGAACAGCCTTGGGCATGTCCCCTAACTTGACCAGCTAAGTCTTTGTGTTTAAATAAATAGAATTAAGTAACGAGTATGAGAGTTCCTCCAAACTGTAAAGCAACTACAAATATAATTTGCATCATTATCATGGAATTTGTCTTCTAGTAGACATTTTATAACCCACTGAACAAGACTCCCAAGAGGTCAATTATTGCTGCTTATTTTATAACTTTTGGCCATGTTTTCTGTACCAGAATCTCACTGGCATGTGAAATGTTGAGCAGTGGACAGCCTAAATCTGTGTGCACATAATTTTCCATAGCCCACGGGAGGACTGAAATGCTGAAAGATCTTAGGAACTGGGGCAAGACCTAAGGCCAACAGATAATTCTTTTGTCCAAGGGCAAGAAAGAGGAGAGGGTAGTTGTGGTGTGAGGCTTTTGGCTGACCTGTTCCATGTCTCTAAATGTGTTTGTGTTTGGGTGAGGGATAATTACATTGGGGAGGAGAGTTAAAATGTCTGTTCTCTTCCCCAGGCCCCTCCTTACGCTAATTTACCATGATAGGTGAGGAAAATGTGAACTTCTTATCACAACATATTTGAGACTTCTGTAGAAAATCCTTTTTTTTTTTTCTTCTTCCTGTTTGTGATTTTCCTTCTGTATCCCTCTCCCGCATTCTATTCTTTTTCTTACCTTCTTTATGTCATTTCTAAAAGTATTCCTTTGAAGGCTGTCTTCCCTACATTCTTGGTCATTCTTCTATTTTCCCTTTTTCCCTCTTGTAACATTACCTATTTAATCCAGCAAATTGGTATAATTTTACTCTCCTGTTTTATCATACGCTCCTTATTTTTTATGCCAATTATGAAAGTGTAAACTTTGAAGAGTAAATGAAAGACATCGTAAAGTATTAAATTGCATTTCTACATATGATGCCACTGGATGTAGTGAAAATGAGCATTTATATTAGCAATGACAACATAATAGTACAATGCTTTTAGACTGTTTTGGTAGTATGTGTTGATGGCCTTAAATGCTCATATTCATACCCTTAGACCTAGTTAATTTCAAACCTTAGAATCCATTTGAAAGAAATAATCTTAAATAATGAAAAGACTATGTGTAGCCAGGGGCGCCTGGGTGGCTCAGTTGGTTAAGCGACTGCCTTCAGCTCAGGTCATGATCTCAGGGTCCTGGGATCGAGCCCCGCATCGAGCCCCGCATCGAGCCCCGCATCGGGCTCCCTGCTCCGTGGGAAGCCTGCTTCTCCCTTTGACCCTCCCCCTGCTTGTGTTCCCTCTCTCGCTGTCTCTCTCTCTCTCTCTCTGTCAATTAAATAAATAAATAAAATCTTAAAAAAAAAAAGACTATGTGTAGCCAAACAATGAATCATGGAACACTACATCAAAAACTAATGATGTAATGTATGGTGATTAACATAACAATAAAACATTTTTTAAAAAGGAGAAAAGACTATGTGTAGCATTCTTAATGTCTAACAATAAGGGAGAATGATTTTGTGGACTATTATGTAGCCATTTAAAATTATGTATAACATGGAAGTTCATAATTTTAAAAACAGAATTAAAATTTGGACCTACAAGAGAACTTAGCGAATATAGATTTCACATTCAAGGTTGGTGAGAATATAAATTCACACAGTTTTGTTAAAGGGCACTATGGCAATATCTTCATTTAAAATTCACATACTTTTGACCTAACAAATAGACTTGTAAGTTGCCTTACTGATAAACTCTGGTATGTGCCAAAATATTTGCAGTTATAATCATTGCAGCACTAATTATAATAAGTCTCTCCAGGGGCTCCTGGGTGGTGCAGTCGGTTAAGTGTCCAATTCTTGGTTTCTGCTCAGGTCGTGTACTCATGGGTCATGGGATCCAGCCCCATCGTGGGCTCCCTGCTCAGCTGGGAGTCTGCTTGAGGAGTCTCTCCCTCTGCCCCTCCCCCTACTTGGATGTGTGTGGTGCTCGTGCACACTCTCTCAAATAAATAAATCTCTTTTAAAAATCAATCTGTCTGTGATTTTTTGGTAAGTAGTGAATAGTTTCTTTTTTAGGAATTTATCTGAAGGAAATAAGGCTGTGGATAGATATAAAGCTAAGATATATTTATCCCTGTATTTATAACTGCAGAATAATATTAAAACCCTCCATGTTCAACAATACCAGATTAGTGAAATACAGTCTCCCATCAATAGAAAATTATGCAGCATTATAAATAACATTGTAGAAGACTATGTGTGATGTCATTATCTTCTACCACACATACACATGTAAGCACTGACACATCTACACATGGAAAAAAAGAAACACATGCTCTATTTAACTTTTTTCCTCTGGGTAGTAAGATACAGATGCCTTGTTTTTCTAAATTTTCCCTTAATGATATACTATTATATTTATAAAATACATAAAAACCATGAGTATTTTTTAATAAGAATATTAACTCTAGTATAAAGAAAAGGCTTAGCGGAAGTATAACAAAAATTGTAAATAATAGCTAGTTTTGAGTGGTGGGATGAAAGGTAACTCTGTGTGTGTGTGTCTTTTCTATATTTTTCTTTAATGAGAAAATGAATATATTCATTTTATTGGAAATAAAGTTCTGTTAAAAGCATGGTTGATAAGCAGCTAATTAACTTAGTGCCAAATAATTTTTATATAACTAACAAACTTAAAAACATTTTTATTTTCATTTTAGGCTAGAAATATTCATACAGGAGAGTTGGCTGCAGTAAAAATTATCAAATTGGAGCCTGGTATGTATTAAAACTCTCAAGATAATTTTTTAATACTTCTCTTGTGTAGTTCATAAATATAGAACTTAAGCATTTTCCGTATTTTTTCCTTATTTCCCTTCTTCCAAAAAGAAATCTTTGTTGTCAGGGCAGTAAGGTATCCAATATGGTTATAATTAAATTCCACTGGAGGTTGTTAGTTAAAGATGAGTTTGGTGTGATAGTTTTGTTGCGAAATAAAATTTGAAATGTGCACATTCAAAAATTGGAAGGCACATTGACGGTGTTAAAGTAATTTTCTTTTAAGGTTATAGTGAAATATTTGAACTTCTTTTATGAGAATTTAATTAGGAAAGTATTCATTGATGGGGTGAGATATTTGGTAATATTTGGGATAATGGTATTTTATATGTCAGATGTAACCTGGCTGTTAGGTTTAATAATTCTGGTCTTAGCCTAGGGCCTTTTTTTTTTTTCTAAACACTTCTTTGTAACAGAAAGGTGTTTGTTTTAAAACAGGGGTGCGTGGCTGGCTCAGTCAGTAGAGCATGCAAGTCTTGATCTTGGGGTGTAAGTTTGAGCCCCATGTTGGGTGTAGAGATAACTTAAAAAAAATACTGAGAAATTTGCTTTGAAAAAAAAAAACAACTGTGTAAAACCTGAAACTCTTTTGTTATTTCAATAACCTAAGAGTTTTCTAATGAGAGTAGTAGTAGCTTTTTCTCTCCAGTTTTTTATTGTAAAATATATATAACAGAAAATTTACCAACAAAACCATTTTTTTTAAGATTTTATTTATTTACTTGACAGAGAGAAACACAGCAAGAGAGGGAACACAAGCAGGGGGAGTGGGAGAGGGAGAAGCAGGCTTCCTGCCAAGCAGGGAGCCCGATGTGGGGCTCGATCCCAGCACTCTGGGATCATGACCTGAGCCGAAGGCAGACGCTTAACGACTGAGCCACCCAGGTGCCGCTGAAACCATTTTTAAGTGTATAGTTCAGTTGAATAAAATACATTGATAATGTTGTGCTACCATCACCACCATCCATCTTCAGGACTCTTCATCTTGTAAAACTTAAACTCTATACCCATTATATAGTAACTTCCCATTCTGGTCTTCCTCCTAGCCCTTGGCAACCACCATTTTACTTTTTGTCTCTGTGATTTTCACTACTCTGGGTACTTGATTTAAGTGGAATCATATAGTATTTGTCTTTTTGTGACTGGCTGGCTTATTTCACTTAGCATAATGTCTTCAAGTCTCATCCAGTTGTCACATATGTCTGAATTTCGTTCCTTTTCAAGACCAAATAACATTCCCTTGAATGAATAGATCACATTTTATTTATCCATTCATATGTTGATGGGCACTTGGGTTGCTTCCACATTTTAGCTATCGTGAATAATACTGCTATATGAGGATGAACATACAAATATTTCTTCCAGACCTGCTTTTATTCTTTTTTATATACCCAGAAGTAGAATTGCTGGATCATATAGTAATTCTATTTTTAATTTTTTAGGAACCACCATACTGTTTTCTGCAGTGGCTGTACAATTTTGCATTCCTACCAGTAGTGTTCAAGTGTTCCAATTTCTCCACATCCTCATCAACACGTATTATTTTTCTGTTTTGTTTTGTTTTGTTATCGCAGCCATCCTAATGGATGTGAGGGGGTATCTCATTGTAGCTTTTGTTTGCATTTCTGTAGTGATTAGTGATGTTGAGCATCTTTTCATGTGCTTATTTGTCTATCATTTTTGGAGAATTGTCTGTTTAAGTCCTTTGCTCATTTTTTAATTGGGTTTGTTTCTTTGTTGTTGAGTTTTTGGAGCTCTTTGTTATAATCTGGATATTAATCCCATATCAGATATATGATTTGCAAATATTTTCTCCCATTCCATGGGCTTTTTACTGTATTGGTATTGTCTTTTGGTGCATAAAATTTTAAAATTTTCATGAAGTCCAGCTTGCCTATTTTTTCTTTTGTTGCCTGTGCCTTTAGTACCATACTCAAGAAATCATTGACAAATCTAGTGTCAACGAGCTTTGCTTTATTGTAAGAGTTTTACAGTTTTACGTCTTACAAAGTCTGTGATCATCTTGAGTTAATTTTTGTATATGGTGTTGGGTGAGGGTCCGACTTTGTATTTTTGCTTGTGGATATCCATTTTCCCAGCACCATTTGTTGAAAAGATGGTCCTTTCCCCATTGAATAATCTTAGCAGCCTTGTCAGAAATCTTTTTGGTTGAAGGTCAAAAAATCTTTGACCATATATGTAAGGGCTTACTTCTGGATTCTCTATTCTATTCTGCTGGTCCTTATGTCTGTCTGTATGCCAGTATCACACTACTTTGAGTACCATAGCTTTGTAGTAAGTTTTGAAATCAGGAAGTGTGAATCATCTAATTTTGATCTTCTTTTTCAAGATTAGTTTTGGCTATCCACGGTCCCTTGAGATTTCATATAAATTTTAGGATAAATTTGTCTGTTTCTGCAAAATAATGTTGTTGGAAAAAGGAGTGGTAATTTTTGACCAGGTAGGTGAATATTTGGTGATTGTTCATTGCTGCTTCATAAACTTAGACATGTAGAATAATTGTGTGACTGTAATTATGCCAAACAATTTCTTAATTTGAGCATTAAAAATGTTTCTGCATTTCAGATACAATATTTTCATCATTATGTATATGATTCATTAAAGAGAGATTACTGAGGGTAGCTTATGCTGCAACACTTTAAAAATAAGCTTCCATATAAGACACGGTATCCTTTTTGCCTCTGGGTATTAGAAATTGTTATAATACTCTTAGAGTTCTCCCCTTCTACACTGTTGGTGGGAATGCAGGCTGGTGCAGCCACTCTGGAAAACAGTATGGAGGGTCTTCAAAAAGTTGAAAATAGCTACCATATGACCCAGCAATTCCACTACTGGGTTTTTACCCCAAAGATACAAATGTAGGGATCTGAAGGGGTACGTGCACCCCGATGTTTACAGCAGCAATGTCCACAATAGCCAAACTGTGGAAAGAGCCAAGATGTCCATTGACAGATGAATGGATAAAGAAGATGTGGTATTTATATACAATGGAATATTATGCAGCCATCAAAAGGAATGAAATCTTGCCATTTGCAATGACGTGGATGGAAATGGAGGGTATTATGCTGAGCGAAATAAGTGAATCAGAGAAAGACATGTATCATATGATCTCACTGATATGAGGAATTCTTAATCTCAGGAAACAAACTGAGGGTTGCTGGAGTGGTGGGGGGTGGGAGGGATGGGGTGGCTGGGTGATAGACATTGGGGAGGGTATGTGCTATGGTGAGTGCTGTGAGTTGTATAAGACTGTTGAATCACAGACCTGTACCTCTGAAACAAATCATACATTATATGTTAAAAAAAGAAGATAGTAGGAAGGGAAAAATGAAGGGGGGGAATTCAGAGGGGGAGATGAACCATGAGAGACTATGGACTCTGAGAAACAAACTGAGGGTTCTAGAGAGGAGGGCAGAGAGGGATGGATTAGCCTGGTGGTAGGTATTAAAGAGGGCATGTACTGAATGGAGCACTGGGTGTTATACGCAAACAATGAATCATGGAACACTACATCAGAAACTAATGATGTAGGGGTACCTGGGTGGCTCAGTTGTTAAGCAGCTGCCTTCGGCTCAGGTCATGATCCCAGGGTCCTGGGATCGAGCCCTGCATCGGGCTCCCTGCTCCGTGGGAAGCCTGCTTCTCCCTCTCCCACTCCCCCTGCTTGTGTTCCTGCTCTCGCTGTCTCTCTCTCTGTCAAATAAATTAAAAAATCTTTAAAAAAAAAAAAACTAATGATGTAATGTATGGTGATTAATATAACATAACAAAAAAAACAAAAAAAAAAAGAAATGAAGGGGATTAAGAGTACACTTATTGTGATGAGCACTGAGAAATGTATAGAATTGCTGAATCATGTTGTACACCTGAAACTAATATTACACTGTTTGCCAATTATGCTTGAATAAAAAAAAAATATGGATCACAAAAAAAAATACTCTTAAGTTCTATTTAGTAAGTATAGAGTGATCCCCAGTGATGTCACTAACACAAATAGAAGAGAATATAACACAACTATGCAAGCATTTGCCTCTTCTGGAGGAGTCGTGAGCAGATATTCAAGTTATGTTCAAGGGATAGTTAGAGTCCAAATAATGAATGGGCTGCGTTCTCAGAGGGAAGAAAGTTATTTATCCCTTCTCTGCCCTCAGTGAGTGCACTGGGCTTGCTTTAGCATAGTTTCACTTATTTGAGTTGAATGTATTTTTAAAAATCTTACTGACTTCTCATTAAGTCATAAAAGAGAAACATATATCATCATATGACGTTATTATTTAATACATAAAGATTAATTGTGGGGACCATTAAGATTGAAAGGTTGGAGTTTTTTTGTGCTTTGTTGACCTTATGTCAGAGTTCCTTAATATGTAAGATTGACTAATGTTTAAATTCTCCCCCCAAAAAGAATAATATAGAAGTTCAATAAATGCTTGATAATGTGATTTTAGTATTTGATCATTTTTATAATGTTATTTGCCTATACTTATATTTTGCCCAATTCTACCAAATTGTCTTTTATTATCAATTTTTAGATGCCATTTGCACTTTGAGAATAGTGGCTCTTCGTGTTTTTCAAGTTTTCCCCAGTTTTTCTCTCTTCGTACTCTGCTTGTCATCCTTTTCTGTGTGAAAGTGATTTCTTTCTTCTTAGATAAATTTTCAGTTTTCCTTTCACTATTCTCCTTTTCCTCGGTAGGCCTTTTCTACTAGACAATTCTAAAAGTATTTAACTAATTTTTTCTAGTTTTTTTCCCTTCTTTTCTTCTGGTATTTATATATTCGCTCCATCAGGAACAATTTGTTCTAAGGGGCGAAGGAGAGCTCTAGGTTTATTCTTTTTCAAGTGGCTAGATAGTTTCCCAGAGCTGTTTACACAGACTCTTGTCTTTTATTCTCAGGGTTAAAATGCCTCGATTGTTGTAAACTAAATTTCCATGTATCTCTGGGTTTTGTTTTCTGTTCCAGTGATTGTTTTTCCCTCCTATTTCTTCTTCAGTACTATCCTGTTTTTGATGATTCTAACTTTTCGATGCATTTTATAATCTTCACTGCTTTTATTTTTCAGGAGAACTTTAAAATCATTTTTGTCAAAGAGAAAAAAGCTTGTGAGATTAATTTAGAAGATAGAGCATTTTGAGAGTAGAAATTCAGGTCTTCAGCCAAGTATTATAACTTGCCAAATAATTCATATTTATGATATTTCTTGCTGTTACGAATGTCATTTTCCCCCCCTTACACTTTCTAGTTGGTTACTGTTGATATAAGTCATTGATTTATTGGACTTATTTTCTCTGGCAGATAGTTTTTCATCGATAGCATTTCATTAGATAGCTTTTCATGCCCTTTTGCCTTTAGTTTAACTTCATCAAACACTGATCTTGCCAACTCTCCTTTTTGATTATATTCGTGTGGCATATTAACAAATGGATACAGCTGCTATACTTGGGTCTGTCATTTTACTTTAATCCTTTCTGGGTCAGTGGTTTTTAGGTGTATGTGAGTTTTATTTTATAACCCAATCTGAATCTTTTCTCCTTTTAATAGATGAGTCTATTACTGTATTGTTTAGTGAGATGTTTGATCCTTTGTTGTGGTTTTATTTTCTAATGTTTTTTGAAGCTTTTAAAAATTTAAAAAATTATGGCTATTTTACCGCTGATATTTTGAAAGGTACACAGTCTAGTTTTAACAGAGGATAGGATGGCTTACAATGAGACTTTGATTAACATGCTTATATGGATGTTTTTGATTTATTAACTTAAGCACTGAAAGTCAATGACTTCTAGGTTTAAAGATGTTGAATTTTACATGTTTATACCCTCCTACCTCTTCATCTCCCAATTTTCAGACGTTGGTTAGTTTATTTGGAGGTTTTTGCCTGAGAATTTTTTTATTATACTGGGGCATTGAGTGTGTGTTAGTCTGCATATCTTTTAAGAATTATACCAATTATTTGGACTTAGTTTTATATTTAAGTGGATTTGGTGCTCAGTATTGGTCTTTTCATGCCATGTCCCTGCCATTCTGACTGACTTATTTTGTATCAGCTATTAATAGAATGAATCAAATAATCATATACATTTTCCTCTTATGTATTAGCAGTAGTATAGTTTGAACCCACAAATTGTTCACCCCAAACCTGCTCTTCCCTCAGTCTTCCCCATTTTGACAAGCAGTTAGCCAAGCCGGAAATCTCGGTGTTGTCCTTGCGATTTCTCTCTTTTTTTTGTACTCCAGAGTCAGGCTGTTAGCAGGTTTCTTCACCTCTACCTGTAAAATGTATTCTGCATCTGTCTACTTCTCTGCGTTGCCTTCTCTACCCTCTGGTCTCGCCGTCCTGTCCCACACCGCCCATCTTCTTCCAGCCGGTTGCACCAAGCCACCAGACTGATCTTTTAAAAACACAAATCAGATTGCAGTGCTCTCTGAAGCTTTCGAATCCACTTAGAATAATATTCACCCTTTTAACGTTGCTTATAAAACCCTACATGATTTGCTGTCTCCTTCTCTGAACTCATCATGTAACTTTTTCCCTTCTCTAATCTGCTTTTATTTTCTTTTTATTTAAACAGTCCAAGATTAAACTAGCCCTTCATTCTACCTGAAGTACTATTTTTCATGATCTTTTGAACAGAAGGCTTCTGGGTCATTTACATCTCAGTTTAAAAGTCATGTCCTCAGAGAGAGCCATTTCTGACTACCTAATTTGAAGTGGCTACTCAAGCTCTTGTTATTTTAATTCTCTGAAATAAAATGTATATGTTTATATATGTATATGTATTTGTATAATAAATATAAATAAATATATAGTGGTCTCTCTCAGCTGCTATATTTCAGCATCTGAAACAGTGTAATACGGTACAGTAGGCACTCAGTAAATAGTTTTTGTACAAATGAATATTATAAATGTCTTTCTTTTGCCTTTGAATAAGAATGACCAGTTGACGAAATATAGAACTATTTGTATCACACATTATTCCACCCTCAAAAATGTGTAGACATCTTCTCTGTGTGTAGTGTTGGGGGAAACTGTAAGGCTGTCTTGGCATTTTTTCCTCTGCAGGTCTTGCTGCTTTTCCTGATTATTTGTGGCACTAATACTGCTTATCTCCTATGAGCTTGTGATGTTCAGAAGATAGGACCATAATATTTATTATATATTCAGATTTCAGTTCATGGTTAATAGTAATTGTAATTTTAGTAAATTTAGCAAATAACAACCGTAAGTTTTTCTTATACTTTAAATATATATACTTTTCATCTTAGTAAATAGTTTCATTTATTTTCATCATCTATGCTTTAGAATTTGAGGAATTGATCTTCTGGTTGTGACAGTATTTTTATTCATTTGGATGGTTTCGTTACATCTTATTCGAGGATTTTTTTCTTTTGTATTTTGCCTCTTTTTATTTATTTTTTTTAGATTTTATTTGAGAGAGAGCACATCAGAGGGGGGAGGGTCAGAGGGAGAAGCAGGCTCCCCATTGAGCAAGGAGCCGCATGTGGGGCTCGATCCCGGAACTCCAGGATCATGACCTGAGCTGAAGGCAGTCACTTAACCAGCTGAGCCACCCAGGCACCCCATGTATTTTGCCTCTGTTTTTAAAAAATATTTTTCTGTTGACCATAGGTATTTATTTATTTATTTATTATTTATTCATTCATTCATTTATTTTAGCATTTTCACCAAAGTAGATAGTGTTTTTCACATTTTTGGAATGTGAAAATTAGGTAAAAAATATGATGGTATGCTAATGAATTTTCCCAACATTCAGTTCAGATGCTTCAAATAATTCTGGAGACAGCTGTATTTCAGAAATGAATTTTTAACTCTACTTAGTAGCTTTTAAAAAAATTTGTGCTAAAGCCAGTATAATACAAAAGTGCTTCCTTGTATTGATTTAACAGATGAGCTGGTTTAGAATTATATTTAGATATGAAAAGATAATTATTTGCCAATATGACTTAGAAAAAGCCCTATGTCTGGTAAAACATAAACAAGACTTTTTTTTTTTGAGTAAATATTATCCCAACTGTAAACTTAATAATACTTTTCACCCCAGGTAAAAATAGATTATTGAAGTTCATACTAATTGTTCGGTCTTGAATTTTATTACAGATTTACCTCACAATTTAATCTTAAAGATTATTATATTTATAATATAATATATTTAATAATATATTGAAAATTTCACTGAAACAGATTGCTTTTGCAACTCTAATACTCATAAAAATTCTAAGTGAATCTTAGAGTTAAAAATAAATTAACGTAGAGAATTGGTTTTTTTAATTAGCCACAAAAATAAAAGAAAAAGAAAATGTCAGCATTCCTTCCTGTGTCTCTATATTTTTGTTACCGTTCATATACACAGGCAAATGATTATTTTTAAGAATGATTAAATCGTTTCTGTATCTTATTTTCATAGTAGATACTTATTAAATATGCATACCTACATCTTACAAATGGTGACATTCGAATAAAGTTTGGCTTACTAGTGATTAGTATTGAAAATAAATGATACTGATGATACCATTGTGAATTTTAGTTTCATTTTCCATCTCTTTGGTCAGACATAAGGACTGCCCTAAAAAGCAGGCAGATATTATGATGCATGTCACCATGTTTTCCTGTCTGTGTCTGAATTGCAGCCTTCCCTCTAACTCATTTTACAGATGCTCATTTTGCTCAACAAGTCTGTAGCTAGTGGCAGCCGACAGCCAGAACAGAAGCAAGATTCCTGGGAAAGCTGATCATCAGAATCCTACTCCCCCTCCCTTCATTTTCTTCTCCCATTATTACCCCTCTTTTCTGGTGAAACTAAAGTGTAGTATTTTAAAGTTATGCACATGATAGTTTGTTAAAAACTGTGAACAACTCAGTAGCGAAAAGAACCCCAGTCTGATTAAAAAATGGGCAAAGGCTCTGAGTAGACGTTTTTCCAAAGCAGACATCCAAATGGCCAAATAAACACATGAAAAGATGCTGAGCATCACTCATCATCAGGGAAATGCAGATCAAAACTACAATAAGATATCACCTCACACCTGTTAGAATGGCTCTTAACAAAAAGACGAAGTAAGTGTTGGTGAGGACGTGGGGAAAATGGAACCCTTGTGTACTGTTGGTGGAAATTAAATTGGTGCAGCCACTAAATTGGTGCAGCCACTATGGAAGACAGTGTGGAGGTTCCTCAGAAAGTTAAAAATAGAAACTCTGCTATGATACAGCAGTTCCACTCTGGGTATTCATCTGAAGAAAATGAAAACACTAACTCAAAAAGATATATGTACCCCCGTGCTAATTACAGCAATTTTTTACAGTAGCCAAGATATATATGGAGTGTCTGTCCATGGATGAATGGATAAAGATGTGTGTATATGTAAAAAAGAAATGCAGTCCCGCCGTTTGTGACAACGTGGATGAATTTAGAGGACATTATGCTAAGTGAAATAAGTCAGAGAAAGCAAATGCCATATGATTTCACTTATATGTGGACTCTAAATAAAAACAAAAACTAAGCTCATAGATACAAAGAACAAATTGGTGGTTGCCAGAGGCAATTGGGTGGGGATAGGTGAAATGGGTGAAGGGAGTCAAAAGGTACAAAATTCCAGGTATAAAATAAGTCATGGAGATGTACTGTACAGCATGGTGACTGTAGTTAACAATACTGTATTGCATATATGAAAGTTGCTAAGAAAATAAATCTTAAAAGTTCTCATCACAAGAAAAAAATTTTGTGATTACTGACAGACATTAACTAGACTTACTGTGGTGATCATTTTACAATATACAAATATCAAATCATTGTGTCATACATCTGAAACTAATAAAACGTTGTATGTCATTTATACCTCAATTAAAAACAAAACAAAACTGAGCTTTGCTTATAAGGATGTGATTTAATAAAATCATTATCCATGGTGATTAACGTGATATACTTTTGTTAGTTTGTTTTTTAAAATGCTGAATTGGAAACGTTCATGAAATAATTCAGCATTTTTAAATAAAATAACAAGTTAAATGTACTTCATTGGTTTAGACAGTTTTCAAAATGAATAGGAAAATGTATCTTTGGATGTTTAAAACTTTTCTCAGTTATTTCATTTTATTTTGTTTTATTTATTTGAGAGAGCATGTGAGCGAGCACCAGTGGGGGGGGGGCAGAGGGAGAGGGAGAAGAGACTCCCCACTGAGCAGGAAGCAGGACGCAGGATGGATATGTGGGGCTCAATCCCAGGACCTGGAGATCATTGACATGAGCCAAAGGCAGATGCTTAACCGACTGAGCCACTCAGACACCCCTCAGTTTTGTTTTATAATACTTCATCTTGTTTGCTGGAAGTATAAGCAGAGAAAGTAAATTTTTAAAAAGTCAAAATGTATATAAAGATTTAAACAACCATTAGTTTGCCTTGTTAATGTTCTTGAAAGAAATCCCAAAGTAGGAGCTTTGGCCAAATAGGACAGATGTCAGCTATTCTGGGTAAGTGGTATTTTCTTGCTTTTTTAATATTTAACTTCTATTTTAAAATCTAAGAATTTCGATTTTTCAAAATCTGTGAAATAAAGTATTAAGTTAATATTACTTAACTAAAATAAGTATCCTGTCTTCACTATTTGGAAAGTTCAAGTCAGAATTGGTGGAAAAGTTAAATTGGGGTCACAAGTGCCCACCAGTGTTTTTTTTTTAATTGCCTTTAAATAATAGATACAGAAAGCTTATAAAGGCTAAATAGACATTTTCTGTCATTTTGTAGGTAAAAATCACTTTGTTATGCAAGGGTACTCAGTTTCAGTTAGATCCCAGTTTGCTTTTTGAACACAAGATGATATTGAAATGAAGATACTTTTTGTTTCCATGTAATTTAAAAAGTGAGCTTCAATGTCTGATTCTAAATTAGTGAATTTAAAATGGATAGGAATTTTCTCTGTAGATGAGTTTTCAGAATCTAAGATAGGCATCCCAAGGAAAATGTTTTGTTAGAAATGACTGTTCTATTTACATTCTATCCTCATTTTGCTCAGTGGAAAAAACTCCTGTTTCCTTATTACCAACAAAAACAATCAAATCCACAAGACATTTGAAAATCATCTGACAGAATATTTAGCATTCAATTAATTGGTTTTCTAGAAATGATACTGTTAATGTATTACCTGTACAGTAAAATCAGTTTTCCCTTTGATATCTGTCTTTAAGACTGATTTCATTTCATAAACTTCAGAAATATATATTTAGTACTTATTAGTACAAAAAGCTTTTTCCATGCCTGGTTTAAAAAAAAAAAAAGCTTTTTCCATTGCTAAGTGTTACAAATATTAATTAAAAGAGCTACTGTTTGCATTGTGATTTTACTGTAAATGATAACACAATTTTTAGATTACTTAATTTTTATTTACAAAACATATATTTGAAAACAGTAAATTTTAAAACTTGAATATCCAACCATAGTGAAATGGTTAAATAAATTAGACTATATTCACATAATTTTAAATTATTTTTATTATGGTAAAAAGTACCTATTATTAAGCTTTACCATCTTAACCATTTTTAAGCTTATAGTTTAGTGATGCTAAATATATTTACCTTTTTGTGAAACAGATCTCTGGAACTTTTTCATCTTGTAGAATTGAAAGTCCACATCTATTAAGCAACAATTCCTTGCTCCCCTTCCCTCAGCCCTTGGTAACCATCTACTTTTTATATTTATAAACTTGATTGCTTTAGATACCTCCTATAACTTGTTCTTTTGTGAGTGGTTTATTTCACTCAGCCCAATATCCTCAAGGTTCATCGATGTTGTAGCATGTTACAGGATTTCCTTCCTTTTTTAATGGCTGCGTAGTATTCCACTGTATGTCTAAGCTACATTTGGTTTATCCATTTACCCATCTGTTGATGGACATTTGAGTTGCTTCCATCTCTCAGCTATCATGAATAATGCTCCTATGAACATGGGCATGCAAATATCCCTGATACCTGCTTTCAGATTTTTTGGATATATACCTAGATATAGGATTATTAGATCATATGGTAGTAAATTTTTAATTTTTTGAGGAACTGCCGTAATGTTTTCCATAATGATTGTACAATTCTACACTACCACCAATAGTGCAGAAGGGTTTCAACTTCTCCATGTTTCTACTAACACTTGTTACTCTGTTTTTTGTTTTTTGTTTTTGTTTTTTTATAATAGTTGTGAGGTGATACCTTGTGGTTTTTATTTGCATTTCTTGGATGGTTAGTGATGTGGAGCATCTTTTTGTGTGCTTGTTGACCATTTGCATATCCTCTTTGGAGCTATACCTATTCAAGTCTTTTGCCCATGTTTTAATTGGTTATTTTTTGTTGTTGAGTTGTAGGAATTCTTTATATTTTTTGGATATTGACCACTTATCAGATACATGGTTTGCACATATTTTCTCCCATTCCACAGGTTGTTGTTTCACTCTGTTGATTGTGTCCTTTGATGAAAAAAATTTAAGTTTGACATAGTCCCATTTACCTATTTTTGCCTTCGTTGGCTTGTGCTTTTGGTGCTATATCTAAGAAATCATTGCTAAATCCAATGTTAGGAAGTTTTTCTTTAAGAGATTCATAATTTTGAATCTTACATTTAGATCTTTAATTCATTTTGAGTTAATTTTTGTGTGTATATATAGTGTAAGATAAGGGTCATCTCCATTCTTTTATATGAAGATACTCAGTTATCCCAATACTATTTGTTGAAACAACCGTCTTTTCCTTGTTTAGTGGTCTTGGCACCCTTGTCAAAGATCATTTGATCATAATTGTGTGGGTTTATTTTTGGGCTCTCTACTCTGAACTGTTGATCCGTGTGTTTTTACAGAAGTAGCATGCTGTTTTTATTACTGTGACTTTGTAATGTGTTTTGAAATCTGGAAGTGTGAATCTTCCATATCTGTTCTTTTTCAAAATTATTTGAGGCTCCTTGAGGTTCCAAATGAATTTTAGGATGATTTTTTTCTATTTCTCCTAAGAAGATGCTATTAGGATTTTGATGCAGATTATGTTGAATCTGTGGATTGCTTTGGGTGTTTTATTGACATCTAACAATAGTAAATCATCTTATCCTGAACATGGGATATCTTTCTATTTATGTCATCTTTAATTTCTCTGAGCAATGTTTTGTAGTTTTCAGTGTACTTTGACCACCTTTGTTAGGTTCATTCCTAAGTCTATTATTCTTTTTGATGCAATTGTAAATGGAATTGTTTTCTTAATTTCCTTTTCTTATTGTTCATTATTAGTGTATAGAAACACAACTGATTTTTTGTGTTGATTTTGTTTCTTAAAACTTTGCTGAATTTGTTTATTCTAAAAGTTTTCTTGTGGTATCTTTAGAGTTTTCTACGAATAAGATCATATCATCTGCAAACAAATATTTTATTCTTCCTTTCCAATTTGGATACCTTTTAAATGATTCTTAACAACACAGAAAATGTTTACAGAATGGGTCGTGAACCTGTAGAGTAGGAGTCCAGTTTGTGTCTATGGTGGGAGAAACCTTAAATACTTACAGGACTGGAAGAAATGTGAATGGTGAGTGTCTCTTGATAGTGGATTTGTGGGTGACTTTTATTCTTTATATTTTTCTACATTGGCTGACTGTTGTAGGATAAAAATATTAATGTGATACAATAATAAGAAATAAAACAGGTTTTATTTCTTTTGAAAAAGTAATTTCCATTATTGATACGCATATAGAACTAGACATGTTTCTGATAGCTTTCTGTGAATATTTGTTTAAAAAGGATTAAAGTAGGAAATACGAACAATACTTGTACTAGAAATACTTGTAGTAGGTAGGAAAAGCATGAACCCATTGATATTTGATGAAATAACAATTGGAAAATCTTGTTTCACTTTTTGTGGAAATATTAAAATATGCTAAACTCTCTGGAAGTTCAGTATATACTAAAGAATATTTTGCTGGTATTAGTCAAGGTTATAGCCCTCTCCAAAACATTGTCACATGAAAGGAACAGCATTTTAGGGGTTTGAGAGAGAGGATAGGTTTGGGGCTCTGGAGACAGATTGCTGGGGTTCTAAATACCGTCTGCCACTTAATAACTGCATAACTTCAGGCAGGTTAGGAATTATGCTAGTGGTTCTATTGAAGGAAGGAGGGTATATGAAAATCACCTGTGGAACTTTTTTAAATATATTTTTTAATATTTTATTTATTTGAGAGAGAGATAGAGCACACGAGCAGAAAGGAGGGGGAGAAGTAGTCTCCCGCTGAGCAAGGAGCCTGATGCAGGGCTCAATCCCAGGATCCTGGGATCATGACCGGAGCCGAAGGCAGACGCTTAACCAACTGAGCCACGCAGGAACCCCAAAAATCACCTGTGGAACTTTTAAAAAATAAACATTTCTACCTTCAAAAAGCTCCACCTTCAGAATATATCCAGACTCTTAATTTTGTCAACACTTTCTTTGCTGCTGTCCTGGCCTAAACCACTTCAACTCTAGCTTGAGTTATCTCAATGATTGCTTTGCTTTAGGCCTTGAGCTATCACCCCCTCCAACTTCTTCTCTCCCCTGCCCCCCCATACGCTATGTTGAATCTGTTCTCAACACAGGAACCAGAGCAATCCTTCTGAAACTAAGATACTATACTCCATTATTCAAAAATCTCAAAGGCTTGCCATCTTGCTCGGATTAAAATCAAGGTCCTTATTTGCAACGACGTGGATGGAACTGGAGGGTGTTATGCTGAGTGAAATAAGTCAATCAGAGAAAGACATGTATCCTATGACCTCACTGATATGAGGAATTCTTAATCTCAGGAAACAAACTGAGGGTTGCTGGAGTGGTGGGGGGTGGGAGGGATTGGGTGGCTGGGTGATAGACATTGGGGAGGGTATGTGCTATGGTGAGCACTGTGAATTGTACAAGACTGATGAATCACGGATCTGTACTTCTGAAACAAATAATGCAATATATGTTAAGAAAGAAAAAAGAAGAAGATAGCAGGAGGGGAAGAATGAAGGGGAGTAAGTTGGAGGGGGAGACGAACCATTAGAGACGATGACTCTGAAAAACAAACTGAGGGTTCTAGAGGGGAGGGGGGTGGGGGGATGGGTTAGCCTGGTGATGGGTATTAAAGAGGGCACATTCTGCGTGGAGCACTGGGTGTTATGCACAAACAATGAATAATGGAACACATCAAAAACTAATGATGTAATGTATGGTGATTAACATAACAATAAAAAATTTTTTTAAAAAAATCAAGGTCCTTATGATGATGGCTGAAAAGGCCATTTCCCTTTTTTTTTTTAAGATTTTATTTTTTTGAGACAGTACGCGTCATGTGCATGATGGTGGAGGGGCAGAGGGAGAGAGAGAATCTCAAGCAGACTCCCACTTGAGCATGGAGCCCAACTCGGGGCTTGATCTCGCAACTTATGACTTGAGCCTAAATCAAGAGTCACATACTTAACTGACTGAGCCACCCAGGCGTTCCCCCTTTTTATTTTTGGTAGGCTTCATGCCCAGCGTGGAACCCAGTGCGGGGCTTGAACTCATGAGCCTGAGATTAAGACTTCAGCTGAAATTATCACACACTCAACTGACTAGCCACCCAGACACCCCGGAAAAGGCCACTTCTGATCTGGCCTTCTAATTCCTGGCTCATCCCATCTTCTACCACTGTTCTGGTTCACTTTACAAACACTGGGCGTCTCTCTGTTTTCTAATGTGCCGGATACACTGCTGCTTTAAAGCTTTCATATTCGCTGTTCCTTGAGCCTAGAATGTTATTCCCTTAGGGATCCATTTGACCTACTCCCTCGCTATGTTCATGTATTTGCTCAAACATCACCTTATTGGAAAGGCCTTTCTGACCCTTCAGTCTGTGTAAAACAGCACTTAGCTCCATCATTCTCTGATCCCAAGCTCTGGTTAATTAACTCTTCTTCTTAGCACTTACAATACTTGACATATATATATTCACTTGTTTTACTTTCTGACACCCACCCAGAGAGCAAGTGTTTTGTCTGTTTTTGTTTATTTGTTTCACTAATACATTCCCAGTGCCTGACAGGGTCAGCACCCAGTGAATGTGACCTGCCTGCCTCACTTCATAGTGCTAATATTACTTTCATACCAAAACCAAAGACGGTACAAAAAAAGAAAACTGCAGACCAGTGTCTCTCATAAACATAGATTGCAAAAACTCTCCACAAGATACTAGAAAATCAGATCTTTTTTTTTTTTTTTAAGATTTTATTTATTTGACAGAGAGAGGGAATACAAGCAGGGGGAATGGTAGAGGGAGAAGCAGGCTCCCCACTGAGCAGAGAGCCCGATGTAGGGCTCGATCCCAGGACCCTGGGATCATGACCTGAGCTTAATGACTGAGCCACCCAGGCTCAGAAATCAGATCTTAAGGACATTTTGAAGAGGATATCTAGGCACTTGCAAAGGCTTTAGTAGTAGCAGTTACATTCTCTGTATGTTTGTTGGTCCAATTTAACTCCAGGACTTTGGCTTTCCTTTTCTTGAGTAGATGTTAACAATAGTAGTTTCTAAATTTACTAACCGTGTTTAGAGTTGTTTTTTGCTTTGTGCATAAAACAAAGAGAATAGAGAATGAGATTTTCCTGTAGTAAATGACCAGGAATTAGATGACAGAGAGAAATGAGTAAGATGATTAAGGAAAATAGATGTATTTGTGAGAAAGATTGCCTAATATGGAATTAACTGTCAGGGTGAAACAAATTATATATATATGCATGTTCATTGCCCTCTTTCCTTCCTGCCATCCAAAGGGGTAAAGGGAAGGAGTGTAAAAGAAATATATATATATATATATATATATTTAAAAATCAAATAATTGTGTATATCAGTAGCCAAATGTTAAATCTGTCTTGACAGGTTTGTTCTCCAAAACAATGAAAATGCATAATGTTGGAATGGAATGGTTGTGTCAGTATAAATAGCTGTTATTACAAACTGTTTGTAAATCAGGTACTTATAACTCAGAAAATACTTACCCAAACAGAATTATTTAAAATAGGGTTTCTGAAACTTGCCTGATCTTAGGAATCCCTTGAAGATTCTGATTCAGAAAGCATAAAGTGAGCCTAGGAATCTCTAATTAATAAGTGATTTTAAGATTAATTAAGAATGACAGACATTACTTTAAAATATCCAGTTTAGAATTTTAATGGGATAAAACTAGCAAGTGTAATAGATAGGCCTTTATGTAATAGTTGGATACCAATAAAAAAGTACCTTTAGCTGTCCTAAGAAGTTTGTTTTCATGTTATTTATAAAATAAGCAACAACATATTGCTAAGAAGCAGGACTGATTCCAATGTCAGCCATCTCAGACACAGAGCTACCGTCCTTCCTGCTCCCTATGGATCACATTTCTGGCTGAAGACTGCCAGTCTTTTTTTCCTAAGAGTATCAGGCTGAGTTCCTGGGAGAGAGAAAGAAAGACACACACACACACACACACACCCCTTCTGGCTGAAGACTGCCAGTCTTTTTTTCCTAAGAGTATCAGGCTGAGTTCCTGGGAGAGAGAAAGACACACACACACACACACACACACACACACACACACACCCCTTCTGGCTGAAGACTGCCCCCCCCCAAACACACCCCTTCTGGCTGAAGACTGCCACACACACACACACACACACACACACACACACACACCCCTTCTGGCTGAAGACTGCCCCCCCCCAAACACACCCCTTCTGGCTGAAGACTGCCACACACACACACACACACACACACACACACACACACACACCCCTTCTGGCTGAAGACTGCCCCCCCCCAAACACACCCCTTCTGGCTGAAGACTGCCACACACACACACACACACACACACACACACACACACACACCCCTTCTGGCTGAAGACTGCCCCCCCCCAAACACACCCCTTCTGGCTGAAGACTGCCACACACACACACACACACACACACACACACACACACACACACACACACACACACACACACACCTTCTGGCTGGTCATGAGCTTCTGGTCTCAGGGATTTCCCAACTATCTCTGCCTATACTTTGGTACACTTTCAAGCTCTGGTGGATCTTTCCCTTCCTATATAAGGATATACTCATCAGCCAGGTTTTCAGTACGTCTCTAGTAACCTTAGCCACAATCATTCATAGACTCTTATTCTAATATTCCACTTTTAATGTGATGCTTCTTGTTACTAACAACTTAGTCTCCATGGTTCACATTTTCAAGACACCAAATGTGATTAGTTACCGCATTTTTTAGGTCATTTGTCCACCTCAGTGCCTTCAGCAAGTAAAAGATGACATGACACAGACTAGCTCTTGCTGCCCCGAGGTCAGTTCTCTTAGGAGGGCTACGGAGAGGCTGCCAGAGGTTAGTCCTGTAGAAAAAAAAAAAGTGTCATTAACACAAATAGAAAGGCCAAAGAGAAAATTATTTGGTTCTTAAGATATTGGTACCTTGGAGCACATTAAATTCAAGGTGCTAGCAAGACATCTGGTTGGAAATAACAGGTACTTAGTCAAAACTGCAGATATGGAGTTCTGTATTTCTCAGCTAGTCTCGAATGAAACTTCTCTTTTTTGAGGAAATAATCTCCTCAAAACCCATTTTTACATGAACAACAGAGCTGGAACCTATAAGCCTGAGGCGTCTGAACCTAGTAGATTTTATTTTTTATCTCAAAAGGAAATGGCTGTCTGTCATCACCCAATCAGAAGAATAAAGTGAACCCAAATTTAGATATTTTGAAAAAGCTGATGTAACCCATCAAAGAATAATTACATCTGTAATGAATTATTGTATTTAGCTTATCTGCCTTTCAGGATAGACTACAAAAATATTATCTTTATATAGTCTGCTCCATGGTACAGTTTCAATTCAAAGAACATTCTACCCGCTTTGGATTAAAGCTTAAGACAATGGTGAAACAGATATATGAAGAATATATTCTAAACTGGAGTTTATTCACAAAGTTAAGTATATCAAAGAAGGCACAGTCCCCAAACATCTGAGTTATTTATGACCTGTTCTTGTGAACTCTAGCTTCCAGCTACAGCTGTAGAAAACTGTTGCTCAGTCTCACCAAGACCCCACCTTTTCTGGCAGAAACCTCATGTAGCTTCTGCTGGAACTACAGTTGTGGGGGGAGGGCGGGGGAGGAACTCAGCTAAATTTCCCCAGGAAGTAGTGGTTTGTTATTAGTATTAATTCAGCCCTATTATTGGCTTTTAAAGGTCAGTTTAAGAATTTAGACACCATTAAGAAGTTAGACATCATTTGTGAAGTTACTCCTGTGAGAAAATCTGTTCTAAATCCCGGAGTTAACTGGAGCATTTTTTAGCACAGCTCAGATATGACTTCTGTGTACATTTAAAAGTGAGAGTAAGATGAAATCCAAAGAGTAGCATATATTAACAAAGTTAGGTAATTCTTTACTCTTCTTTTCCTTTGTAATTCAGGGCTTCCTGGTAAAGTGAAGGATAGGCTAGAATCTAGCCTGCTTGTTGGAGATTAGCATGTATAAATCAGTTTTAATGCTGTAATGGAAAAGGCTCAGGCAGAGGAGTAAGATATAAGGAGAAAGCATATTCTGGTATCCAGGAGTGGACAAAGAAAGCCTCTACACCTAGGTGGGCAGGCTTTTTACTATAACTTGCAGGAGCTACTCCCTACTTCTGCATAAACTGATAATGGGAAACATAGATCATCATCTGTTTTGGATTATCTCCGTTGAGCCCCTTCTACTAGCAGACAGTTAAGAAATATTTTTTTTACAAGTGAAATCTTGCCTTTTACAGCAACATGGATGGATCTAGAGACTATAATGCTAAGCAAAATATGTCAGAGAAAGATACCATATGATTTCACTCATATGTGGAATTTAAGAAACAAATGAACAAAGAAACAAAAAAACAGACTCTTTAAACTATAGAGGACAAACTGGTGGCTACCAGAGGGGAGGGGGTGGCGGAGGATGGAGGAAATAGGTGAAGGGGGATTGAGGACACTTACGATGAGCACTGAGTAATGAATAGAATTGTTGAATCACTGTTGTATTTCTAAAACTAATATAGATAGTTAAAGTATGTTAACTAACTGGAATTAAAAACTGAAAAAGGCCCCCCCAAAAAGACTACTATATAAAATGAAGTTTGATGGTGACAATATCATTTTAGGTGGTATTCCCGTAACAACCATGAAATTCCCATAACTACCCAATATTTCATTTTAATATAACTTTTCCTAGTTAAACAACTCAAATAGATTTGAAATAAACAAATTGGAAAATACAAATAAAAAGAAGCAAAATTACTTTTAATTTTACCACCCAGACATAAACATTGTATAAGTTTTTTGAGACATTTTTTCTGTATACATATGTACTTATATATAGAACATCCCTTTTTTACTTAATATATCATGAACATATTTTCAAATCAAAACATGTTTTAACTGTATTATATGTATAACTGTACCATAAGTTATTTATTTATTTATATTTTAAAGATTTTATTTATTTGAGAGAGAGAGAACAGGGGAGGTGGGGAGAGGCAGAGGGAGAGGGAGAAGCAGGCTTCCTGCTGAGCAGGGAGCCCGATGTGAGGTTCCATCCCAGGACCCTGAGATCATGACCTGAGCCAAAGGCAGAGGCCTAACTAAGCCACCCAGCCACCAAATCTTTTTTTTAAGATTTTATTTATTTATTTGAGAGAGAGAGAGAGAGTACAAGTGGTGGGGAGAGGCAGAGGGACCATATGGTCCCTTATACTTATAATCATTCTTTCATTATTAAGTCACATTGTAGAAAACATTTATCTCTGTATAGTCTCCTTCAGAAAAAAAAATTTTTAATAAACATATAATGTATTACTTGTTTCGGGGATACAGGTCTGTGATTCATCAGTCTTACACAATTCACAACACTCACCATAGCACATACCCTCCCCAGTGTCCATCACCCAGCCACCCCATCCCTCCTACCCCCCAACCCCCTCCACTCCCCTCCAATCCAGCAACCCTCAGTTTGTTTCCTGAGATTAAGAGTCTCTTATGGTTTGTCTCCCCCTCTGGTTTCGTCTTGTTTCATTTTTCCTTCCCTTCCCCTATGATCCTCTGTCTTGTTTCTCAAATTCCTCGTATCAGTGAGATCATATGATACTGGTCTTTCTCTGATTGACTTATTTCACTTAGCATAAAACCCTCTAGTTCCATCCACTTTCTTGCAAATGTCAAGATTTCATTTTTTCGATGGCTGCACAATATTCCATTGTGTATATATATATACCACATCTTCTTTATCCGTTCATCTGTTGATGTACATCTAGGCTCTTTCCATAGTTTGGCTATTGTGGACGTTGCTGCTATGAACATTGGGGTGTATGTGCTCCTTTGGATCACTATATTTGTATCTTTGGGGTAAATACTCAGTAGTGCAATTGCTGGGTGGTAGGATAGCTCTATTTTCAACTTCTTGAGGAACCTCCATACTGTTTTCCAGAGTGGCTGCACCAGTTTGCATTCCGACCAACAGTGTAAGAGGGTTCCATTTGTCCGCATCCTCACCAACATGTCTTTTCCTGACTTGTTAATTTTAGCCGTTCTGACTGGTGTGAGTTGGTATCTCATTGAGGTTTTGATTTGTACAGAAAAGAAATTTAAGTGACATTATGAGTTCAAAGATTTTGTATATTTTTAGGGCTTCTGTGTTTTAGAAAGAATGTATTAGTTTATATTCCCACCAAAGTATTAAGAGTATCTAATTCCTCATCTCTAACATTTATTGTAAAGTTTTCCTTTCTTTTTCCATATATAAGACTCAAAATGTAACTTGGTGTCTAAGTTTTATCATTTTGTTTTTCAGGAGATGATTTTTCTTTGATTCAACAAGAAATATTTATGGTCAAAGAATGTAAACATTGCAACATCGTTGCCTACTTTGGGAGCTATCTCAGGTAAAAAACAAAGCATATGCTCTCCTTGTATTTTATACTTCTTTACTACCACTCTCCCTCCTTTTCATGTAAATGCTGTTATATACAAATTTTTAAAGTTATGTTGTCTCAGTTTTTCTTTGTCTCCCCTGCTATATTAGTGACACCTCCATTTATGCAGTTACATCTTTTCTGGCAATAAATATTATAAATGATTACAAATAAGTGTTTTAGCTTGTAAAACTGATTATATTCTAAACCATTGAAGACGGTAAGTTACTATGCTTTTCTGTATCTGGAAGAGAGACTGCCAAGGCAATTTCCTGTACACTCTGTAATCCATTCTAAACCTTGGTGTACTGAAGAGGGAAAGCCTTCAGAGCATTCAGTGATTAAGAATTCCTACCTAATATAATTTTCTTTCTCTTTCATATATTAGTCGAGAAAAACTGTGGATTTGTATGGAATACTGTGGTGGTGGATCACTTCAAGATATTTACCATGGTACTGTTAATTTGCCTTTATATTTTAAAACTGACTTTGACTTTAATGATTGTTGTTTTTATCATTCGTAGTTAACCAGGGATATTGGTAGGTAGATATACTGTTTTACATTCTTCCATTCTGCTCCTGTAGTATTAGTGCATACAAGAAATCTAAACTTTATTTTTGTTGGTTATCCAGTTAAATTCGCTGAAACCTGAACTGAGAAATCCAAGAGTTCTTGTACAATCCAAATTTTACTTTTTAGATGTAGTCTCTAGGAAATCTTATGTAGCCTGTAGGAAAATATGTTATCTACAATTGAAACTGCCCCAACTTCCTTGTAAGTAAGAATTGAAATACAAAGGTTAACTCTCACATAAAAGAAATTGTATATCTATTTTAAAAATCATTTAGCATAACTAAGAAAGTTTAATTTTTGCTATATTTTTGTATTAAGAATGTATAATTTTTAAACATTTGAAGTATTTTTTATTGAGCGTTCTGTTAGGTAATTAGGCCATTTTCTGAGTTGAATTAGATTTTACTATTTAGAAAGAGTCTTCATTTTGGCTCCATAATTTAGCTTCCAATTTGTTTTGTTGTTGACAATTAACTGATTTTCTAGAGTTTATGAGACTAAGCAGAGATCCTTATAAAACAGTGTTTTTTCTTTATTTAACTGAATATGGAATAGTAAAACTCCCATTGCAGCTTTGCATTGTATCATTTATTAAGAATTCTGTGAAATACTTTCAAACATTTCTGGGTTGAAATCTTTATATTGACAGTCTTATCAAATTTCAGTCATCAAGTTTACAAATACAACCATAGTAGATGTAAAAAGAAGTGCTAATCAAGTTTATTTTTTTTTTTAAAGATTTTATTTATTTGAGAGAGAGAGAACGAGAGATAGAGAGCATGAGAGGGAAGAGGGTCAGAGGGAGAAGCAGACTCCCTGCCGAGCAGGGAGCCCGATGTGGGACTCGATCCCGGGACTCCAGGATCATGACCCGAGCCGAAGGCAGTCGCTTAACCAACTGAGCCACCCAGGCGCCCCTCAAGTTTAAATAATATTTGTAGCTTGTAGAGGTCAGATTTTTAAAATAATCAGTAGAGCAATTATTAAATAAACTATGCTACTTCTATAATATGGAATACTATGCAGCATTTAAAAAGATGAAGTAACTCCATTTATACTAACCTGGATATATCTCTCCAAGGCCTCTTTAAATGGAAAAATTGCATCAAGAAAAAATATGTACAGCATAATCAATCACACTTAGACTTTAAAAAATAAAACTTTTTATATTCACATTATATGTGAATTTTAATGCATAGCAAAACGAAAGGATATGTACTACATTGATAAGTCATTACTTCTAGGGTAGGATAAGGTGGGACTCATAAGTAAAATTTTGAATTCTAATAAAAATGTACTGATGTATTATTTAATTATAAATTAATAAATATAATAATCTAATTTTGTCACATAACCCATGACAAAAAAATAGTTGTGACTGATTTCTAAACTCTGGACACTGCCTCTTTTTATTTAAATAATATTTAATACCACATAAATATTACAAATATACAAAATATTACAAAGAGTTTTTAAAACAAGAGTGAGGGGTACCTGGATGACTCAATTGGTTAAGTGTTTGCCTTCTGCTCAAGTCATGATCCTAGAGTCCTGTGATCAAGCCCTGCATTGGGCGCCCTGCTCAGCAGGGAGTCTGCTTCTCCCTCTCCCTTTGCCCCTCTCCCCTGCTTGTGCTTGGACACACACACTCTCTCAAATAAATAAATAAAATCTTGAAAAATAAAACAAGAGTGAATCCCATTTTTTAAAGGTTTTATTTTCTTATACACTAGTCATTTTCTTATGTATTCTGTCATACTAGAATTAATGTTCTCTTGTATCCTACTGTTAATTTTAAAGAATTATTGGTAAACAACTGTGCCACTCAATTTAAAATTCTTTTCTTTGATTTTATGAAGAATTATATGAAAAGTTTTTTTACAATTTTTATTCACACTTTTACAGACTGAGAACTCAAGAATATGGATAAATAAAACTATATAGCTGGCATTTTTAAATTAAATTTTTAAAATTAATTAAATTGTTTTAAGACATTAATCTTATTTATTAAATTCCTACTTTCCATTATTAGACTTGATATTTGTTGAATTAAATTGAATCCAAGAATGCACAGTCCTGCTAACACCTTGATTTCTAACCTCTGGCCCTTAGAACTGTGAGAGAATACATTTTCGTTGATTTAAATCATTTAGCTTATGTTAAATTGTACAGCAACCCTAGGAAACTAGTACAGGTGTGGATGAAGAATGTGAACTTCCTACAAGCTGTTGCTGCTGGGAAGTGGACCATGATTTTAATGGTACTGATTTAGTAGATGCTTTAAGTTTGGATGGAAAAGAAATCAAGTCCGGATGTTCCATAAGTCAGTTGAATACAATAAATTTAGATTATCAAACTGCAAAAAAAAAAAAAAAAAGAATCCAAGAAGTATCCATCCCTGTGTATTGTATACTAGATAGCATAGTAATCAAGAATATCTACACTTACAATAAACTGTTAATAAGGCAGCTTCCCTTGTTTTATTAGTCTATCAAGTTGCTAAATATCAAAATTTTATGTTGCTGTATTGCTGTGGAGAGCCAGTGATTAAAATACGCAGTAAAATATTTAAGGGAAGGTTATGTATAAGTACCTGATTTGGTTTCACTGCCAGCAAACACCACCCCAGATTTCAAATATTCTCATGGTATTGGACGCATTTTTTTTTTTTAAGAGAGAGAGAACGAGAAGGGGGAGGAGCAGAGAGAGAGAGAGTTCCACAGAGCCCAGCGTGGGGCTTGATCTCAGACCCAGAGATCATTACCTAAGCCAAAACCAAGAGTCCCACACTTAACCAACTGAGCCATCCAGTCGCTCCTGGAAGGCCTATTTTTTAAGTGTCTGGTTAGGTACTTACAAAAGGATTTTATATTTTATAATAGAGATCTGGTTGTCAGAAGTGACCCAGGGGGTGCCTTGGTGGTCAGTTAATCATCTGACTCTTGATTTCGGCTCAGGTCATGATCTCATGGGTCATGGGATCGAGGCCGCCCCCCCATTCCCCGTCCCATGGGGCTCCACGCTCGTGGAGTCTGCTTGAGATTCTCCTTCCCTGTCCTTCCTCCCAAGAGCACATGAGCTCGCGCTCTCTCTCTCTTTCTCTCTCAAATAAATAAATCTTAAAAAGGAAGAAGGGGTGCCTGGATGGCAGTCGGTTAAGCCACTGACTCTTGGTTTCAGCTCAGGTCATGATCTCAAAGATCGAGCCCCACATCAGGCTCCGTGCTCAGCGCACAGTCGGCTTGAGATTCTCTCCCTCTGCCCCTCCTGCTTATGCTCTCTCTCTCTCTCTAAAATAAATCAATCAATCATAAAAAAAAATTAAGTCAGGGCGCTTGGGTGGCTCATTTGGTTGAGCGACCACGTCTTGGTGACAGCTCAGGTCATGATCTGTCAGGGTCCTGAGATCAAGCCCCACCTTGGGCACTGTGTTCAGCGAGGAGTCTGCCAGAGATTCTCTCTCTCCCTCTCCCTCTCCTCCTCCCCTGCTCACACACTCTCTCTCTAAAATAAAAATAAAATCTTTAAAAAAAAAAAAGTTACCTGGTTACGTTTTAAATTCTTAGATAAGGTGCTGGATCAAGCCTTCCTATTTTGAAAAATACAGTATATGCTGCCTTTCAATATATTTCAACAATCGATCTCTTACAGTTCTCTACTTTATATAACTAATTAATTATATATGTTTATCTCATTTCTTGGCTTTATTTTAGAAAAATTGTTCAGAATTAAGATCATGTCTATTGTTTTCTATAGAACGTCCTATGTTGCCTAGTACTATGCTTTGCACATAATGGGTACTTATATTTTCACTGACCAAAGTTGTTATAGAGTAAATCTTCCATCTTTAAAGTACATTTTAAAGTTCTCAACTTAATTTTTTTTTGTTTCCTGATTACAAGAACAATGTGTGCTCATGTTGAGAAGTCACCCAATGATATGTACAGAAGTTTTATAATAGTTTGTCATTTTTACGGTAGACTGTTTTTAAGCTGTTGTATTGAAGTATATAACAATGTGGTGTCTCTTTTTTCCTAGTTACTGGGCCATTATCAGAATTGCAAATAGCCTATGTGTGCAGAGAAACTTTACAGGTAATACATTTGCTTATGTGGATAGAAAGGCAGTTCTTGTTTCACAATTGAAAACTAGAAAATGATGATATGCCCTAAAGAAAAAGAGTAAACCAAATGATTTTTCTGTTAACCTCTCATATTGTAATTCTGCAAGTCTGGTTTCTTTATTTCTGAATGAGTCACAAGAATTCATTTAAGCTGATGCTGATATAAATAGTGGTGATGTCGGGTGTTCCATTTTGTCAGGTTTGGCCCTCAGTTGCTGCAGAGCTAAGGAAAGCCACAGGTGTGAATTGGTTTTTGTGGATGAATCACCAAACCTCTCAATCCTAACAAGCTGTCTTTCCCTTTAAGTTTTATGACAAGAGAAGGTCCCTTTAAGTTTTATGACAAGAGAAGGAATCCTTTTGCATAAAACATGAAGTCTTTTACTGTTTCTCCCCAAATGAGAATAAATTAGCAAACCATAACCTGGAATGTTACCTGGAACTTCTAGCTCTATGTGATTATTAATAAGTATCATTGATAGCAGAACCCCATTTTATAGTTTTGGTCAATATTGTATTAAGCAGAAGTTTCTTTACTTCTTTATTTCAGAACCTGTGAGAGCTTTTAATAAACTAGATTGTGACCCTTTAATAAAGGTATAGAGTATGCAGCATTTCTCCCAATTTATTTTTTTAGTGCCTTGAAAAGCTAGCAAGTATTAATTTTGTTCATATCCTTTAAAGCATTTAAATTAGGAATTAAGTAGTAGTGATTACATTTTTATTTTGGTAATTTACAACTGATAATTATTAATGCTTCTATCCCTACATTTCCTAGATTGTGTAGTTTGTTTAGAAGTGAAATTGATGTTCTGTATGTTATTTTTCCATATTTTAGAAACTGAGAGATTGATTTGATTTAAGAGAAAACTCTAGTCATTTCTAAGAGTTGGTTTCCTCATGCTTTAGAATACATACCATGTAAAATCTGAATGTTAAATATACAAAAGTAAATTTGTCATATATATATATTTTTGTAATACTCTCATAACATGGATATCTACTTTTTGTGTTCACATAAAATACAAAACTAATCAGACACTCATAGCAGAGAATTGTTGACAGATTTTTTTTTTTTTTAATTTCCAAAAGTCATTGCTTTAAGTAATGGATAGAGTACTAAATGGAAGTAAGAAACAAAACGAAAACTTGAATTTGCATTCTGACCCTGGTATATGACCACAATCTATTTTATGGTTCTAATTCCCTAAGTATAAAATGAGCATTGGTAAGGATGCCCTCCAAGATTAGTTCCAATTTTGAAATTCTGTTATGCTGACAAACTTCCACCTTTGGTGTCTGTTGACAGATGAATGGAGAAGGTATAGTGTATATATACAGTGGAATATTATTTAATCATAAAAAGAAGGAAATCCTGTCATTTGTGACAACATATTTGAACCTGTAGGACATTATACTAAATGAAATAAGCCAGGCACCAGAGACAAAGACTGCATAAGTAACTTATATGTAGAATCCAAAACAGTTGAACTTATAGATGCAGAGAGTGGAATGAATGATGATTACCAGGAGCTTGAGGGTCAGGGGCGAGAAATGGAGAGATGTTGGTCAGACTATAAAGTTCAAGCCATGTAGATTGACTGATGACTAAGGTACGGCATGACAACTATATTAATAATACTGTACTGAATACTGGAAATATGTTAAGAGAGTAAATTTCAGGTGCTCTTGTTAAAAAAACAAACAAAAAACAAACCAGTAACTATGAAGAGATGATATGATGTTAACTGGCTTGACTCAAGTAATCATTTCACTATGTGTGTGTGTGTATATATATATCAAATCATCATGCTGTATATCTTATTACATATAATTTTTATTACATAAATTTTTTTTAAAAAATAAAAAGGGCAGAGATTGTCAGAATGGAAAAATGTAAGACCCAACTAGATGCTGCCTGTAAGAAATGTACTTTTATAAAAACACAAATAGTCAAAAGAAAAGAAAAAGGTATATGAGGGTGCCTGGGTGGCTCAGACGGTTAAGCGTCTGCTTTCGGCTCAAGTCATGATCCCAGAGTCCAGGGATCGAGTCCCGCATCTGGCTCCCTGCTGAGCAGGGAGCCTGCTTCTCCCTCTGCCTCTACCTGTCTCTCTCTCTCTCTCTCTCTCCCTGTCTCTCATGAATAAATAAATAAAATCTTTAAAAAAAAAAGATATATGATACTATTAAAAAGAAAGCTGGAGTGGCCATATTAATATCAGACAAAGTAGACTTTAGAGCAAACTACTACTTCTTTAGGGCCACTCCGTCAAAAGATGTAACAACCCTAAATGCTTGAGCCCCCAATAACACAGCTTCAAAATAAATGAGCAAAAACTGATAAAATTATAAGGAAGATAGACAAACACACAGTTATAATCAGGTGTACCCCTCTCACAATAATTCTGTGGCCCAAGTAGGCAGAAAATCAATAAAACCAATCAGCTTGACCTAACTGACATTTTAGTCTAACAACAGTGTGATACATATGCTTTTCAAGTGCCCATAGAGCATTTATCAAGATAGACCATATTTTGAGCTATAAAATATGTTTCAATACATTTTAAAGGATTTAAATCATATAAAGTATATTCTCTGACCACATTGCATTAAATTAAAAATTAACAGAAATATTTCTGGACTATCTCCAAATATGTGGAGACTAAATAAAGCACTGTTAAGTAACCCATGGATCAAAAAAGAAATCAGAAGAGAAACTAAAAAGTATTTTGAACCAAATGAAAATGAAAACACATGAAGGTGTGGGGTATTCCTAAAGCAATACATAGAGGGAAGTTTATAGTACTGATCACTTCTATTAGAAAGGAAAAAAGGTCTAAAATTAACATCTTCAAATTCCACCTTAAGAAACTGAAAAAAAGGGCGCCTGGGTGGCTCAGTTGGTTAAGCAACTGCCTTTGGCTCAGGTCATGATCCTGGAGTCCCCCGATCGAGTCCTGCATCGAGTCCCGCATCGGGCTCCCTGCTCAGCGGGGAGTCTGCTTCTCCCTCTGACCCTCCCCCCCTCTCATGTGCTCTCTCTCTCTCATTCTCTCTGTCTCAAATAAATAAATAAAATCTTGAAAAAAAAAACTGAAAAAAATCAAATTAAATGCAAAGTAAGCAGAGAAAGGAAATAATAAAGAGTGAGAAATCAATGAAATAGCAGAAAAATATGAAAAAAAGGCAATAAAACCAAAATCTGATTCTTTGAGAAGATCAATAAAATTGATAATCCTCTAAGAGAAAATAAAAAATTATAAAAGGAATGAATATGAAGATATTACCACAGAATCTACAAATATTGAAATAATAACAAGGATGCTTAGTACCTAAGGAATATTATGAATAGCTTTCTGCCAGTAAAGCCTACAACTTGGAAAAAATTAACAATTTCCTTGAGAGACACTACCAAAGATCACTCAGTCAGAAATCATCTGAATTCTTCTTTATATATATTCCCACAAAGAAAACTCCCAAGTCAGATGATATGGATAGATAAATTCTACCAAACATTTAAGGAAAAAATAATGCCAATTCTACACAAACTCTTCTAGAAAATTGAAGAGTAAAGAATGAATACTTCCCAAATGATTTTATGGACCAGCATTTCTCCAAAACCAAAATCAAATAATATTGCAAGAGAACAAAACTATAGACTAATACTATCCTTCATAAGTACAGATGCAAAACTTTAAAAGGATAATAAGAGGTGAACAAGGGTAATCCAACAACATATTTGAAAAGATAATACATCATCAATAAGTGGGGTTTATCCTAGAATGCAATTTTGATTTAACACTCAAAAATTACTTCAAGTAATTAACCATAGTAGCAAACAAAATGAGAAAACCACATGATCATCTTAAATAGACCTAGAAAAAGCATTTAGGAAAATCCAACATTCATTCCTGATAAAGATTCTGAGCATACCGGGAATAGAAAGTAACTTGTTCAACCTGATAAAGAACACCTATGAAAAACCTACAACTAAATCACGTTTAATGGTAAAATACCATATGCTTTCCCACCAGTCAGTCAAACAGCGCAAGAATGTCTGCTCTCATCACTTCTTTTCAACATTGTACTGGAGGTTTCAGCCAGTGCAATAAGAAAAAAAATAAAAGGCATCCAGATTAGAAAGTAAGAAGTAAAACTGTATTCACAGACCACATAATTATTTATATAAAAAATGGAATAGAATCTACAAAGTAGCTTCTAGAACTAGTAAGTGAGGCTAAGACGTTTGCAGGATTCAAGATCCATGTACAAGATTGATTGGATTTCTGTACCCTAGCAACAGATGATCAGAACTTTTATAATAATGGTAACAAAAGATATGACATTCTTAAGGGAATGTGTATGACAAAAGATACATAAATCCCTGCATACTAAAAACTACAAAACTGCTAAGAAAAAATAAAGAAGACCTAAGTAAATGGAGAACTGTACCATATTCATGGATGAGGAGACTCAACAATAGTTCTGATGTCAGTTCTCCCCAAGTTGACCTATAGATTCAGTACAATCCCAAACAAAATCCACGGAAGCACTTTTTTCTTTAGAAATGGAGAAGCTCATTCTAAAATTACTGTGGATATACAAAGAACCTAGAATAGTCAAACAATTTTAAAAAGGAACAAAAATTTGAGAGCCAGCAGCAATTTTAAGACTTAACAAAACTGTATTAATCAAAACATAGTGGCATTGGCATAAGAGTAGGAAAGTAGCTCATTGGAACAGAATAGAAAGACCAGAAATAAATCTACACATAAATGGACTGCTGGTTTTTAACAAAGTTGAAAAGACAAATCAGTGAAGAAAGTATAGACTTTTCAATAAATGGTATTGGAATAATTGGACATCCATATGCCAACAAATGAACCTTAAGCTGTACTTCATATCATATGTAAAAACCTAAAAGTAATCATAGACCTAAATATTAAAACCTAAAACTAGAACTGCTAGAAGGAAACAGAAAATTTTGCAGTCTTGAATTAAGCAAAGCATTTTCAGACATAACATGAAAAGCATGATCGAGAAAAGAAAAACTTGGTAAATCAGACTTTATTAAATGAAAACTTCCATTCTTCTAGAGACACTGGTAAGAGAATAACAAGAGAAGCTGCAGACTAGAAGAAGATATTTGTAAAGTGTATATCTGATCAAGAACTTGTATTCAGAGTACATAAATAACTCTCAAAAGTCAGTAATAAAAAAACAAGAGCCCAATAAACAAATGGACAAAAGATTTGAACAGACACTTCACTGATGCTGGTCGGGAAATTCCTGACCAGCATCAGTGAGGAATCTGTCACATGGACCCTCTCCATCCCCCCACCTAATAAGACCCCTGCCCTTCCCCCTACGGGAAGGTGACCCTGCCTGAAACAATCATTTCTATTAATAACTTCTTTTCCCACCCTCCTTCCTAGAAATTTTGTACAACTCCTTGGAACTCTACTTGATAGATGGGATGCTGCCCAACTTGTGAATCTTGCTTAATAAAGTCACTTGGATCTTAAAAAAAGAAAACAGACACTTCACCAAAGAATGGCTAAAATTAAAAAGACTGACCTTAAGAAGGTTGGTGAGGATATGGATTAACTGAAATTCTCATACACTGCTGGTTTTAATATAAAATGGTACAGCTGCTTTGGAAAACAGTTTGGCATTTGCCTAAAAGTTTAAATTTATTACCACCATATAATTCAGCTATTACACTGCTAGGTATTACCTAAGGGAAAAAAAATTATACTAGTACTTGTGTATGAACCTTAATGGCAGCTTTATTTATAAAAGCCAGAAACTGTAAACAATCCAACAATCCAAATGTCTATCAAGAGGTGGATTTGTAAACAAATTTGGTGTATCTGTACAATGGAATACTACTCAAAAATAAAGAAGAATGAACTATTGATATACACATTAACAAGGAATCTCAAATTAATTATTGTAAATGAAAGGGACCAGACAAAAAAGAATATACTATATAATTCAGTTTATCTAAAACTCTAGAAAATTTAAATCTGTAGTGATAGAAAGCAGATCTGTGTTTGTGTGTAAGAGGGACTTTTGAGGGTAATGGATATGTTCGTTATCTTGGTGATGGTTTTACAGTAAGATATTTCTGATTTTTACCAGAAAATGAATTTGAAATCTTAAAATACAGTAAACATTGATTAGTAAAAAGAAACTCTTCTAGGTTCCCCCCCCCCCGAAGACATTCTAGTTTTTCTTATTTGGTGAGAATTTAAGTAGAAAATATAGGTATTGGGGCACGTGGGTGGCTCAGTTGGTTACGCATCCTACTCTTGCTTTTGGCTCAGGTCATGATTTCATGGACTGTGGGACCAAGCCCCGTAATGGGCTCTGCATTCAGCCAGGAGACTGCTTGAAGATTCTTTCCTCTGCCCCTAGTGCATGTTCTCTCTCTCTCTCTCTCTCTCTCTCTCTCTCTCTCTCTCAAATGAGAAATCTTAAAAAAAAGATAATGTAGGTGTTAAGTTTGCAATTTGCTAATGCATACTTTTTTTTTTTTTAACTTCAGGGTCTTGCCTATTTGCATACAAAAGGCAAAATGCATAGGGATATCAAAGTAAGTTAATTTAATACGCTTAAATTGATAATTTTATCTGAAAGAGTTTTATGATGGTAATTTAATAGTATTTATATTTTTGTTTTAGGGTGCAAATATTTTATTGACAGATCATGGTGATGTAAAATTAGGTATGTTATTTCAAGTTCCTCACATTTTTTCCCAAAAAGATTTAATAAAATTTTAAATGAGAATTAACATTATACAGGCTTAATAGTCATATCAAGAACCTCAATAATATTCATGTTTTGATCCGGTAATTATACTCCTTAGATAATGTTTAAGGAAGTTAATCCAAAAGAAAAAAATCTATATTCATAGAACTATTAATTGTACATTATAACAGAAAAAAGTACAAACAGAGCTAGCAGTAAAAAAACTGTTAAACTGGGGGCACCTGGATAGCTCAGTTGGTTAAGGTCTGGCTCTTGGTTTTGGCTCAGGTCATGATTTTAGGGTCCTGGGATGGAGCCCCACATCGGGCTCTGGGCTCATTGGGGAGCCTGCTTGTCCCTCTCCCTCTTTCCCTCCCTGTGCTCACTGCCCGCCCCCGTGTGTCTGTCTCTTTCATAAAGAAATAAAAAAATCTTAAAAAAAAAACAACTGTTAAACTGTAATAAATCCACTTATGGAACATTATTCAGTCATCAAAATTAATAGTTAAGGAGAACAGGAGTAGATTCCCTCAGGTGTTAGTTAAATGACAAAAATGAACTATATGTACATTTAGTTTTTTACAGCCATGTGTAACAACAATAAAGTTTATATAGAGAAAAAAAGACTTTCTTTAATAGCACCAAAATACTGCCCTACTTGTGTTAGAGTAAAAGGCATCCAGGTGGGGGGGGTTATTTTTTTATGTTTTTTTCCTAATTAATTTCATCGTGCTTATAAGTTTTTTATTAACTTCGTTCTTTATAAAGTGTGCTTCATTCTAGTAAAGTGCCAAAAAATGATTTTCCTTCAATGAATGTTATAAACTAAGCAAGAAAATATTTAGGTATTCATTTTATATACATTTCCTTAGCATTACTGTCTGAATTCTTAATAATGCCATGCCTAAGGGTGAAATTTAGAAATGTGGGTAACTTTATTGAAAGAACTAAAATTTTTATTCAATTTTTTTCCTTACTAGCTGACTTTGGCGTGGCTGCGAAAATAACAGCCACCATTGCAAAGAGAAAATCTTTCATTGGCACTCCCTACTGGTAAGATATTATTATGATTAGATTTTGTGTATTTTCATTTCTTCAGAGTTGGTGATCAGCATAGATACTTAGTGATACAATTGACGGTTGACTGAAAGTCTGGAAATTTGCATGCTCCTTGATACTCTCATACTTCTGATTGGGTTAGGGAACTTTGATACCCATTTTTATTGTCCAGCTTTCCCTGTATTAAAGAGCTAATAATTCCTGTTGTCCCTGGGATTTTGTATTAAGAGGACTCATAAGTATGGGGTTTTTCAAAAGAAAGACTCTTATTTATAATCTCTTGTCATTTTACTAGCCTTCTTTTGGTATTGATTCTATTTTAATCCAGGTCTTCACTTTCTGGCTGTTTAAAATTCATGCATGCACCAGCCACCTTCCTCAATGCATCTTACCAAGTACTGACAAAATGATCTTTCTAAAACACTGCTTTCATCAATGAAGATAGATAATTGAAATATAACAGAATACCTAGTAGTAAACCTTAGTATGTAAAATAATTTAATGAATGTTATAAAGGTGACAAAGATTGTATGAAAGGTTGGATTTTTTAATATCAGTGTTTGGGTAACTTACTATTTGGAAAGAAATTTAAAGTCGCTCTATACCTCATACCTAATGCCAAAATAAATTGTGTATGGAAATAGTTAAATATAAAAGTAAAACCAAATGAACTATCAGTGACTATCTGCTTTGAGTTGAGTAAGCCAGGGTGCCTGGGTGGCTCAGTCGGTTAAGCATCCAACTTTTGATTTTGGCTCAGGTCATGATCTCAGGGTCATGAGATCGAGCCCCTTATTGGGCTCCATGCTTAGCACAGAATCTGCTTCAGATTCTCGTCCTCTGCCCCTTTCCTGCTCACTCGCTCGCTCTCTCTAAAATAAAATAAAATCTTTAAAAAAAATGAGTAAGCCTTTCTTGGCATAAAAGCATAAAACATTAAAGGGAAAAATTGATAGATTTAACTACATGAAAATTTAAAGTTGAACACTAGGTTGAACAAAAGTGAAAGGCAAATAACAAATCAGGAAATATCCACTAAAATATGACAAAATAGGTTTTAATACCTTTAATATATAACTTCTTAATAAGTCAATAAAAGTATTTCATTAGAAGCAGTTATTTAAATAATACATACAAGATGTTGTGAAACATTAGGGGAAACATGAAAAATGTTTCCCCTAATGATGACCAAAAATGTAAATTAAATGAACAACACCATTCTTTTCTCCAAATTGGAAAATATTTGGAATCATGAGTAATACTTATCACTGTCACTAAATATTTGACAGTGAAAGTGGAAATTGGTAGAACAGTTTTGAAGGATAATTTGGCAGTAATGTTTTTCAAAAACCTTTAACAATGTTTATGTTTTTTTAGTCTGAATTCTGCTTGTAGTAATTTATCAGAGAGACACAGATTATTATATGAAGAGCTTTATCACAGTACTTTAATAATGAAAGACTGAGAGAAGGTTTGCACATGCAAGAAGAATTAGTTAAGGAAATTACGTTTATTCAGATCAGTGGAATAAATTGCTGGTATTAAAAATCCTGTTGTAATCAATCAATCAATCCTGTTTTAAAAGTTGGTCAGTGGATAGGTTCATGATGTACTGTTATTCAAAAAATCAAGATTAAAAATAGCATATGTAAGATTAAAAGTAGCATAATATAATGCCATGTTAAAGAAGATACATGTGTAAGTAAAATTTATGGATGTAATGTGTGAAACAGTGGCTGTCTTTGAGTGGGATAATGTTTGACTTGTTTTCTTCCATATATTCCAAATTCTCTTTGTCAACACTTATCAATTATAACAACAGGAAAAATAAAGGCCCAATAAGTATCACTTAAATAAGTTAGAAGAAAACATAGCTAAGTTAGATTACCTATAGAATTTCCTTCATCGTATGCCTATTTCCTTCCTCAATCTCTTTCTGTGATTGTCCTCCCCTGTGAACATTCTTCTGTAGTCAAAATTTGTTTTTTGTACCCTGACTATATTAGGTATTATTACCTCCCTAGTATATCCATCTTCTCTGTTTATCTTAAGTCATGCCTTGTCTTAAAAGTGGCACATACTCTGCCTTTCTTGACTCATGGTAAACTGATAGATCACAGCTCTGCTTCCCACTGCGCCAGGAACTACAACACTCCTGGTCAACTTGGTGCTCCACTTACCCATTACTAACTGGTTCTGGTGGGCAGAACTCCAGCTCGACTTATGTGAACTTGCCTTTAGTCATTTTGTTCCATAGTAGTGATTATCTTCTTCTCTTTACTCCTATATCCATTTTTATGTACATAGTACTTGCATATAACAGGTACATCTACATATCAGCATTTTTAGTATACATATTTTATATCCTTAACCACTTTTAAGTTGAGAGACATTGTGCTATGTAACTTTTTGTAATCTAAGTACATATAAAGGGAACTTCCAGGGGTGGCTCAGTCAGTTAAGCTTCTGCCTTCGACTCGGCACGATCTCAGGATCCTGGGATCGCGCCCTGCATCAGGCTCCCTACTCAGCAGAAACTCTGCTTCTCCCTTTCCTTCTGCTCCTCCCCTGCACTCATGCTCACTCTCTCTCTCAAATCAATAAATAAAATCTTTTTAAAAAAATAAAAAATAAAAGCAACTTCTACCTTATGGATATTTAATATAAATTAATTTTAAAATAGTAAACATTAAAAAAAGTATTTCCCCCAGTAATATTTATACTTTATAACTTCAAATGCCATTATTATATACTACTGAATCCCAAACAAATAACTCCAGCTCAGCTACTAAATTGACCTTCAATCTTAGATATATTCCACAGTTGTTCGATAATAGCTCTACTCTAATATCCACAAGCATTTTATACTCAAATCAGTCTCTTCAGTCAACCCCTTTCATTCAGTCCCCTCTGCCACTGCATTTGAAAAGTCCTTTATCTTTTTTCCCTTGTATTTTTGAAATAGTCTTCCAACTCATTCACCCTACTCTGTTTTTACCTCCTCTCATACGGTCCTTCACGTTGCCATGAGTTTTAGATCAAGTTTACCCCCCAGAATTACCCCATTTTCACAATAAAGTCTAAACTTCCTTATATAATCAGTAGGCTATTCATTATTTAGCTCCTACTTCTGAGGTTCATTTTACAAATACTTTTTAGACCCTCTCAAACTACCTGTGGTGAATGACCAATTTTCTAAAATTTCCTGCTGATGACAGACTGATACTTTTATAAAATAAGTTAGAAATGAATTACTAAAAAATGATCATGTATTTGGACAAGAGTTAATACTCCCAATTCCTGTACTTATAATAGACTCATAACAAGCAATTTATGGCTCCAGGGAAGGCTCTAGATCATACACTGAGGAGCACTGTCCTATCACCTTGCTAGGTGTTCCGTGTTCTCTGGTCTCTCTGCATTTGCACTTGTGTCCTCTGAAATGTTGAGGCTCTTCACCCTGCTGTAGCTCCCTGCTGATTCATTCTCACCTCCTTTGGGAACATTTCATGGGGATTTAGGTATTCTTTTCTTTTCCCGTATTATATGACAAAATTCACAAAACAGAAACTAAAGTAAGACAACACAATTTTTCCTCAGAGCGCAAGTCTTCAGAGAAGATCCCAGATTTTGAAATAATGAATTTTGAAAGAGTATATCTGTATATATGTCGTCTTTACTAACTCTTTCCCAGTAAAATCTGTCAGCCTCTTTCCCTCTAGTTTAGTGAATATAACAAAAATATAACAAAAAATAGCAGATTTCCTATCATTTTTAAAAACTAAAGATGTTATACTCACTGGTTCCTCCTAGGATGGCCCCAGAAGTTGCAGCAGTAGAAAAGAATGGTGGCTACAACCAGCTCTGTGATATCTGGGCAGTGGGAATAACGGCGATTGAACTTGGAGAACTTCAACCGCCTATGTTTGATCTTCATCCAATGAGGTGTTCTCACTATCTACAATTATACAGTTATTAATAAAGTTTTCGAGGAGAATGAAATATTGATAACTTGGGTGTTCCCAGCTCATTTTCAAATCTGGCAAAATAGTAAAGGTGTTGTAAGGGACCTAGGGGTAATCAATCGCACCCAATACCTGCTCTCTTGTATTGCTGTTCCTAAGGCAGCATGGAGTGAATCATCAGTACTATTTGAAACTTTTCCATACAACAAAACTTTACTAATCATACTAGCACGTAGCAGTTATCATTTAAAAAGTTTTTTTAAGTCTTTACATTCATTCTTTCATCAGCTAAACTTGTTTCTTTTTCTGTTCTAAGCAGAATTATAAGCAAATGATAAAGGATGTAGATGAGATTTTTTTTTCTATTCTTTTTGGTTTTGTTTCTTTTTCTTTTGTCAAGGGATGATGAAGAGGTAGCTATGCTTAGCGTAATTATTATTTACGTTTTAGGGCATATTGTCTGTCAGAAAAATATTTGAGAGTCTTTGAAAAGATTTTTAATATTTTGAAGGAAAATATAAATTGAGCTAAAATTTGAACTGTTAAATAGTAGAAAGTTGGAAAGAAAACAGAGTGGGGAAAGTGTCCTAACGTGATAGCGGATTAGTGTATATTACATAAAGAATTCATTTAGAGACTGTATAGGCAAAAGATAGATTGTTTATGAGTAAGTACCACATACAAAGAAACTTGGAAAACTATTTGACCTCCTAAGTAACCAAAGATGCACAAGTTAAAAGATACCTACTTTTAGCTGGAATGCCAGTAAAAGTAGAGACCTTCAGGAAAATAATTTGATGTTGCTTGTTATGGGCAATACAAATGTTTCATTGATTCTGCTACTTGGAAAATTACACTTAGGAGATAATCCAAGAAAAGGAAAAGCTAAGAATTACCCATTGCATGTTAACAATGGAAAAAAATCTAAATGTGCAATAGCTGCTAAGTTGTGTGTTTTTTTTTTAATTTTTTTTTTCTTTTGGTGAATTGTTAAGCAAATTTTTTTAGCAGTTAAGGGCAGCTGTTACATATGTACAAACCAAAGCAACATGGAAAATTGATTATTAGTGAAAAAACAATATAATATTACCTAATATAATAATTGGTTATATAAAGACTAAAGAAGAGTGGAAGATTTGAAATAATGTCTCAGGGTAGTAGGAATATAAACTTTATATCGGAATCATTTCATTTTTAAAAAGATAAAATATCTTTGGTATTTAAAAAAAAGACCACGGAGTTTGCTTAGAAACCTGTAAAGGGTTTTGTAGGAAATACTGAAATAGAGTATTTTAGAACTTCCTTCTTAAATCTTCCATCCTTCTGCCCCCACAGCCCTAGAAAATGAGTCAAAGGTGAATTCATAGAGAAAGTCCTCTTAGCAGGTTGACTTCTACATCATTCATAATGAGAAAATGTGGAAAATTATTGTCCAAAAGAGGGGAAAAGACTAGGAAGTAGATATAATTTGCCTATATACCCAAAATAATTATAGAGACAAATCTTCCATTAAGCGTACAACCTGATGTTAGAGTAACATATCATGTCTATATTATAGAATGATACATAATTACTATATATACTTGTGCCTAAGATACAATGCTAGCTATATATGTTAACAGTATTGTAATAAAACCCTTCTCTAACATTTGGTAGCTTTACCCTGTGAATAAGAGCTGGTTTGAAATTTAAATATCCTCTCTATAGCTAGGAGAAGTTTTCTATAAAGTATCTAAAATATAAAAAATTTAATTTCCGGGGGTGCCTAGCTGGGTCAATTGGTAGAGGATGCAACTTTTAATCTCAGGGTTGCAAATTCAAGCCCCATGTTGGGTATAGAGATTACATTAATTAATTTATTTATTTATTTATTTATTTTAAAAACCACATTATTGGTGAACTTTTAAAAATAAAATCTTTTAAAAAATTTAATTTCCATATTCCATACCGGTTTTCGTCAGTGCCTACATATTAATTTGTATAAATGCATAACAGAATACTCATTCTGATTATTAGATGAAGTAATAAAAGTATTTCAGTATTGCTCTTTAACTGAAATTTTTATTCCAGGGCCCTCTTCTTAATGTCAAAAAGTAATTTTCAGCCTCCAAAACTAAAGGACAAAACAAAATGGTAAGTTAAAGATTACATAGATTTATAGAATTTTACCGATGAAAAGGAGACAGGTTCAGTTCCCTTACCTTATAGATGATGAAACTGAAGCCCAGAGCTATTAAACGGTTTACCTGAAATTATATATCTAATTTACTTGCAGAGCTATGGCAAGGATATGGGTTATTTTCTTGACAATTCCAGTTCCTTAGGAACTTAGAGTAACGAGGAATAGGAACAAGCCCATGTCAATCCAAAAGATTTTTATAATCTGCTCTGGTAAAAACTCTGATCATTTTCTTAGTTTTTTAGAAGCTTGGGTAAGAGATGTGGTCAGGAAACCATTGGAAATGAGTAGATTAAAATTTTGGAGATTCATATCTTTGCCTTGGATTCTATTACTTCTGTTAATGACATGTTGACTTTTATGGAAGGTAATATGAAAAGGTTTCCCAAGTACCATGACACTTTATCATTGTTGATTTTTTCTGCCTCCCTTACCTAATATTCAAAAAGGTTATATTTATTTTCATCCTAATCTTTTCTTTCTCTTACTGAGTAAAGCAGTTTGCCTCTTCTTAAAGTCCATTAGGACATCTTTAATTGGATGATAAAAATTGAGAATTATTTTTCTGGTAATGTTTTCCCATACATTTAATAAAAGAACCATGCAAATAAAAGTTTCCAAGTTCTTAAATTCAGGAATTCTTCATCTAGATTTAATGGATCTCTTATGGGGGGAGACCCATGGGCTCCCCAAATTCTGTGTATATATTCATTCTTGTAGGGAGACAGTCCATATCTTGTTTCAGATTTTAAGAGGCCTATCCCCAAAACAGGTTCTGAACTACTGTTTTATGTTTTACTGGCCTGTCTGTGCAAAGTGTTACTTAGGAGCCAGGCCATTCTGGGGATGATGCCAGGAGTGAAGGGAAAATCACACTGGAAATAAAGGAGTTTATATCCTACTGTGGCGCTCTATTCTTTTGTGGTGATATGGGTTTCTTCCTAATCCTTGTTACCCTAAGCTCCTAAGCAACTGGAACTGGAGGACTTTATGGCAGGAGTGACGGGATATTCATTCAGGAATGAATGACTACTAGCTGTTATGGCTAAATTCACAGTCAGATTCCAGAGCAGTTGGTGCCGTTGGGAGTACCTGTGCCAGTCTCAGGGTACTCTGACTCTGTTATCCCCACCACAAGTCACCAAATATAATGCAGTGATTTGATTTCTCTGCAAGAGAACTGCTATGTGGTTGCCCTTATTCCTAAGAAATTCAGTGATCCTATAAAGGTTTAGATAATCTTTTACATTACCTACCATACCTCTGTGCCATTCTTCTGGTATAGGAAAACATATATTATATAAATTTAAGCAGCAAGAAAAGGCCATTTTGATTCCCAAGTGGCACCTAGAACACAAGATTATAAATCCTACAAATGACGCAGCTGCCCATTTCTAGTTTTTAGTGTATTTTTTAGAGGTTTTATGTTACTGTTTTGTCAACTAATGTCATCTTACTTACAGATGAAACTGACACCTGTTTTCAAGGAATATACTATGCTTTGGGTTTTGTGTTTTGGCTTATATGGAGCTAAGAGGCCTCAGAGAAAAATCATGTGTTTCAGACTTCCTAAGTGCTTGTAAATTAGTTTTATTTAGTAACACCAAAAAACTAATATTAGTGAAATATTTTTGTACATGTCTCTTTTTATTTGAAGGTCATCAACATTCCATAATTTTGTCAAAATAGCACTAACCAAAAACCCCAAAAAAAGACCAACCGCTGAAAGACTTCTGACTGTAAGTCAATTTAAATTATAGGGGAATTTTCTGTAGTCATGCAGTAAGTAGGCCTATCACTTGAACAAAAGTATTTAGGATTTTTAATATAAAAATTTAGTGATCTCTTACTGCAGGGGTCAGCAAACTTTCTGTGAAGAGCTTAGATAGTAAATGTTTCAGGCTTTGGGGCAACACAGTCTCTTTTGCAGCTACTAAATTTTGCTACTGAAGCAGGAAAGCAACCATAGACAGTATAATCTAATGGGTATGGCTTTAATACTCAACACTTGATTTACAGAAAGAGGCAGTGCCCCAGATTTTGCCCATCAGCTTTAGTTTGCCAACCCCTGCCTTAGAGAAAACGCTTAAAAATGTTGCTATCATCTTTCTTGGTTTCTTATGTAAATTTATAGAATGCTCTGTGTGTATATGTATTTGTAGAATACTTTTATATTAGAAAGTCAATGATTACAACAGTCTAAGGAAACTATTTAAATGTCAACATTGAATTATGTATCTTTGTACATTTATATAATGTTACTGAATTAAATGTATGCAAATTTGGAATACAAATGCTTTTTTCTTATTGTGATATGGACTGTACCTCAGTTTTCATTTGCATATATCACTATAGTGACATGAGTATTGAATGTCTAGTTGTTATAGCCAACGTTGTAATTTTACACCTAATGTAGATCAGATAACTTAGAAAAATTATTCATGTTATAACTTACTCTACAAGGGTGCTTTAGTTTGATAATATATAATTATGGATTCTCTGATTAATATTTTTACTAATACATTCTCTAATTTATTTGTATTAGTAGGCTCCCATATGCTTGTCTCTGATCGTTAACTGAATGAAAAAGTACAAATAACATTTTCTATAAACCACTGATGTAAAAGCATACTCATGAAACTTTGTTTTGTTTTGACTTAGCATACGTTTGTAGGGCAGCCAGGTCTCTCTAGGGCCCTAGCAGTTGAGCTGTTGGACAAAGTGAATAATCCAGACAACCATGCACATTACACTGAGGGAGATGACGATGACTTTGAGGTAAAGAGTGTTTGCAGTCTAATATTTGAAAATAAATGTTTAATATGGTCTGAGAGTTTGTTTTCTAGTTTACTCTTTTAGTTATAACAGATTTAGCCACAAAGATTAATTAGCAATGTAAACTAAACTTATCCTGCATATAATTACCAGTTGATACTTTAAAAAAAAATTTGCGGTATAACATATGTAACGTAACTGGTTGACACTTTTTCTGGAAAGAGCGAGGATTACTAGACTAATTAAAACTACTTACATCATTTTATTTTCCTAGTTGGTTTGCCCAAAGTTACTAGAAGATAGCCAAAATTAGAATCAGATCTTTTTCCCCTCCCAGAAATCCAGAAATGCTTTCTCTTCTCCCTATACCTGAGATTTTGTAGTGAGAGTCTGATCTTTCTCTAAAGAGAAAGGACATCTATTTCTAAGGAAATAAAAGGTTTAGGAACATTGTTTTGGACCAAGAGAACAAAAAGTTAAGAGCACATGCACATAAGATTTTGCACAAAAGAGGCTCTCTAGAAATCCAATTGGTCACTTTTTAGTTTCTCTATTACACAGGTTATTAACAGAATACAAATAATTTTTAAAAATGAGGCTCCCATAGAAATTTTATCCTTTCCAATACTTGTTGAAGACTGTTATATTTTATATTATTACACGTAGCACTAGTCCTATGTTTTCCTTCTCTGAAAATAATTGTAAAATCTTTTTGAATTATATTCTGTTTAACAACAAAACTTGTAAATCAGAAATGAGGGACTTCCTTCCCGTTGTCAGGTACCTACTTAAGCTTTTATAAAACACAGCTGTACTTTTTCACCAGTGTTTCTTCCTCTCCTTTTAGGATTTCTTTTTATTTCTGTGTTTCTCTGAATTTGCCTCTTCATTTCTCTTTATGCCTTTATTTCCTTTATTTCTCTACCTTCACTCTGGCAAGACTATAGAACCAAACTTTATTATTTATTGAAGGAAATGTTCTACTTTATGTTCTTAAGTTTTGAATTATACCATATAAGTATCATGATAACTACTAACACTCTTTGGGTAGTCATTGTGTATCAAGTATTAGGCCAGGTAACTTTCACGTTAACTCATCTAATACTCAAAACAGCCCTTTGCAACAGATTCTATTACTATCCTCATTTTATAAATGAGGAAATAAAGGAGAAAGAATAGAAGTAATTTGCCCAAGATCATATGACTAGTAAGTAGTGGAACAGTATTTGGATCCAAGGCAAACTAACTCCAAAGCCTATCGTTTAATTAATATGACACCATTTCTATATATGTATTTAATAGAAATAGTCATTAAATAATCTTTGAAAATTAATCTTTAAAAACTAATCATTGCCTAGTGTATAGCATAGTCTTATCCTTGTCATTAGGTACCTAGGGAATATTTTGTTGAGTGTTAAATGAACTTTAATTGAAAATATTGAATAAGCTAACCATTCATAGATTTTTTTTTTTACTTTAACATTTGTGGACTTGTAATAATTAAGATTTTAATCCCTTAAAAATAAAAAATTATTAAAATTGTTGTAGCTTAAAGGTGGAATTGATATTACTTGATTCCCCAGTTTGTCTTTCACAGGTTATATAAATAACCAGGTTCTTTTTTTATTTTCTTTTTTATTTTTATTTTTATTTTAAAGTTTTTATTTATTTATTTGACAGAGAGAGAGAGCGAGAGCAGGAACACAAGCAGGGAGAGTGGGAGAGGGAGAAGCAGGCTTCCCGCCGAGCAGGAAGCCCGATGTGGGACTCAACCCCAAGACCCTGGTGGGATCATGATCTGAGCCAAAGGCAGATGCTTAACAACTGAACCACCCAGGAGCCCCACCAGACTCTTTTTTTATTCCCCACATTATTTTGCTGGGCTTCCCAGATTCACTCTACCTTCTGAGTTCTCCATTTCTGTTTAATGATATCACCGTACTTTTCAGTTCTTGAAATCCTTATGCCAGGTAGTTGGGACACTATGGTGTATGAGATTCACACTATCCCTGCCTTCAAAGAACTTATGGTATGGCTCAAAGGAAACTCAGAAATACCAACAAATAATTTACAAGTGTGATAACTTATGGAATGGGAAATATAGTGTGCTGTGGAGGCAAATTTTAGGGACAGGAAAGGAGTTGCTGTAGAAGTGATACGTAAGTTGAAAACCTGAAAGAGAAATCGGAATTATAAGAAGAGAGCAGGCAGAATTGTTCTGAACAGAGGGAATAATAGCATGTTAGAAAGCCTGGTGATAAAAAAGAAGACTGTATACTTGAACTAAAGAAAAGTTAGTCTGGTTTGAGTAGAAAACAAGGAAGAGGGTGCTGGGGGATGAAGTTACAGAGCTAAACACTAGCTATTTCAAACCATGTTAAAAATTTTGGGCTTTGGGGCACTTGGGTGGCTCTGTTGTTAAGCATTTGCCTTCCACTCAGGTCATGATCCCAGGGTCCTAGGATCGAGCCCCGCATCGGGCTCCCTGCTCAGCGGGAAGCCTGCTTCTCCCTCTCCCACTCCCCCCTGCTTGTGTTCCCTCTCTCGCTGTGTCTCTCTCTGTCAAATAAATAAAATCTTTAAAAAAAAAAATGGGGGCTTTACCTAAAGGTGGTAGAAGACATTAAAGGTAAGGGAGTGACATAATTGTATGTGCATTTTTTAAAGATCTCTGTGACCTCAGAATGGTGGTTACAATCCTGAAAATCTTTTAGAGGCTGTTGAGGTCATCCAGGGTAGCATGGGTGGTGTTTTAGACTAGCAAGGATGAAGAAGAGTGGACTAATTCAGGAATTCTCTGTGAGATTGGGGATTGGATGAAGACATGAGGGTGGGGGATGAATAAAGGTCACTGCTAGATTTTGATTTAAATGCCTGGGTGGATATAAAAGTGCCTCATTTACTGAGGTAGAAACACTAGAGTAAAATCAGGTTTGGGAAGAAAGAGGAGTTCAATTTTATGTATAGTAATTTTGATGTTGCACAAGACTTCCAAATGGAGAGGTCTCATAAGGAATTAGATATGTGGTTGTAACTTGGGGAGAAAAGTTTGGACTACAGATATAAATTTGGAAGTCATTAAGTATAGAAGTAGTTAATACCTTAAGGAATAAATGTGATCACTCAAGGGAAGCATGTAGAATGAGAAAAGAGGAGGGCCTAAGACAGCATCCTGAGATTTCTCCCAAAATTTGAGAATCAAGTAAGCTAGGGGGCACGTGGGTGGCACAGTCAGTTAAGTGTCTGACTCTTGGTTTCGATCAAGCCCCATGTCGGGCTCTGCACTCAGCGTGGAGTCCGCTTAAGATTCTCATTCTCTCTCTCCCTCCACCCCTCCCCGCCTGTGCACACTCTCCCTCCCTCTAAAATAAATAAATAAATCTTAAAAAAAAAAAAAAGAATCAAGTAGCTAAGAGGAATGGCAAAGGATTGATAAAGACCATTAAAAGAAGGAGGTAATTTTTAACAAGAATATTGCCTAGAAGGGGCACCTGGGTGGCTCAGTCGTTAAGCGTCTGCCTTCAGCTCAGGTCATGGTCCCGGGATCAAGCCCCGCATCGGGCTCCCTGCTCCGTGGGAAGCCTGCTTCTCCCTCTCCCACTCCCCCGCTTATATTCCCTCTCTTGCTGTGTCTGTCTCTGTCAAATAAAATCTTTTTTTTTAAAAAAAGAATATTGCCTAGAAGATAATTTAAATCATTGGATTTAGGTGAAGGTGCTTGATTACTTTTTTAAAAGGATAATACTCAAATTATCAAGGTGAAGCTAGATTGGAGTGGTTTGGAAGATAAGTATAGCAATACATTTACGCAATTTAGTTGTGAAAGGGAAAGGTAGGATGAACAGTAGATGGAGGAAAATGAGTTGGTGGGGAATTTATTTAATTAGTTAACTGTTTATGTGGGGAAAGTAATTTTGAATAGGATTAAATGCTTATGAAAGGGATCCAATAGATAGAGATAAAGATTTAAGAGAAACAAGATGAATAGACAAAGTCTCTGAGAAAGGAGGAGAGGCTGGGATCTAGATTATGAGACACTTGATCTTAGGTAATGAAACACTTCTCTTGCATGAGAGAGGAGGATATTTGAGATTGTTGCTAGAAGATACCTTCTATTTGATGATTCCAGTTTTCTCTGTGAAGTAAATGGCAGGATCATCTCTTGAAAATCTGAGGGAAAATGAGTGGGTTTGGAGAGTATGGAGAGAAGGTGTGAAATAGTAATTGAGGAGAATGGTTGGGTTAAATGATTAGACAAGTGTTTGTGGGCAAATTTGAAGCCTCAGATGAGATGAATTTTCAGTGTGGTCTGCCTGGGTGACTTTCCTCCAGTAGTGATTGGTATCCCCAATATAAACACAACGGTAGTTAGCTTAATTCATCCAAAGTTGTCATTTTGTCATGCCAGAGTACTGAAGGACAGTGGGGCAAAGGGAATTTAGGGTACTGGCAAGAGATTGCTTGAAATTGTAGACCACCGTATACAAACTGGATAGGAAGAAGAGTGAAGATAAGACAATGGAGGGTAAGAAGGTAGTGGGTCGATGGACTTGAGATTCCAATGTGAACATGAAATAGTGTAATGGGAGTAAATGAGAGTGAGCTCAAAGGGTGAGAAGTTGGGAGCATAGCGTGAGTTTGAGTATCAGAGCTGATGGCAAGGTCCAGGGAGTGATCTTAGGAATTGAGAGTGTATTGAATATTGAAGTCTGGGAGAGTGACATGAGGTCAGAAAACAAGTCCCAAACAATGGGCTGTTAAGTCCCGTGGTATGATGGTGGGTCTTGAAGTAGAGGAGAAAACATAGCAGCCATTGTCATTCATCACTGAATGAGAGTGAATCATTAGAAATTTGATAGGTGGCAGTTAAGCTGAAGGCATTGTTTCAAAGGATCAGGAGCTTATGCAAAAGGGTGTAAAGTAGCAAGCTTCTCACTTGATTAACTACAGTATTCTTACTTAATCTCCCTGCATCCAGTATTTCTCCCCTCCGTACGCTTATCCAATTACTCTTAAATCTGACTCTGAAATACCACTCCTTTTTTGTAAAATCTCCAAAAAATTTCTTGACTGAGAAAATAAAATGAGAGCCCTCGGCTGACATTTGGAGCCTTTCATGATCTGGCTCTTCCCCAGTCTGTCCAGCTTTGTCATCTCTTCACTTAATCTTCACTGAAGCCAAGTAATAACCAACTCCAGTTCCTCCAAATACTCCAATTTCTTTTTCTTCTTGCATTACTTTGTTCATATTCTCTCTGCTGTCTAGAATGCTTCCCACACTGCTGCACATCCAATGCCTACTGTCCTTCAGGACCAGATCAGATTACAGCTCTGTCATGAAGAACTTCTATACCCCTTCAGCTGGAAGTCATTTCTTTGTCATCTGGGCATTAATAGTAATTGTCTTAATGGATGGCATTAACCATTTTCTTTTTTTTTTAAGATTTATTTATTTATTTTGAGAGAGAGAGTACATGAGAGGAGGGAGAGTTAGAGGGAGAAGCAGGCTCCTCGCTGAGCAGGGAGCCCGATGCGGGACTCGATCCCGGGACTCCAGGATCATGACCTGAGCCGAAGGCAGTCGCTTAACCGACTGAGCCACCCAGGCGCCCAGCATTGACCATTTTCTAATCGTATGATTTGTGCATCTTAACTGCCTGCACTACAGACTCCTTAAAGATAAGATTTCTGTCTGACTTTCTTTGCATCTTTTCATTACTTTATACAGTATAAACATGAAATAAATAACTTTTTAAAGTATCTTAGTGTTCATTTAATTATGTTTATCCTATAATTTGCTCTTTTAGGTAGTCATGTTAGTAAATGATTGTTTAGTTAAAAAGAAAAGTTTGACCTTTTAACTTTATCACTGAAATTTTTTAAAGTGTGTATATTATGCTTATATTCACAGCCCCATGCAATCATTCGTCATACCATTAGATCTACAAACAGGAATGCCAGAGCTGAACGGACAGCTTCAGAAATAAATTGTATGTGTTTGGTATACATTTTTAATTGGTGGTTTTGGAGGGTTGAGCTGGGTGTTTTTGTGGGTCTTTTTGGAATAATAAAATTTCAGACTAACTGAAGCTATGTGCTTTAACATAATCAGAATACCTCTAAAATAGAGGTTGTTTCTCAGGTTTGTAATGGAATTCTCTTGTTTTTTAATTAAATGGTTTTTATACACTAATTATAAAGGTAATGTATGTTCATTGTAGAAAATTTGTAAGAGGAAAAAAGTAGAAAATTAACATTGCCCATAATCTCATCCCCCAGTACCAACCCACAGATAGTATTTTTGCTAAATTGCCTTCATGTTTTTCCATGACTGAATTTAGTTAACATAGAAGCATTTTTGATACATTAGCGTAGCCTTTATAATCGTTTAAGGTTGCATCCTTTTTCACCGAAGTGGTATGTAGTTGAATAATTTCCTGTTGTTGGACATTTGGGTTGGTTTCAGTTTTTTTAGTCAAGTTAACAGGAGAGATGACTCTTCTTTAAAATATATACTTAAAAGGGGAAATTGACATTTATTCAATAAATTAATCATTGACAGATATTTTGTATCAAGGATATTTATTACTTTAGCCAAATTAATTTAGAAGAACAGATTTGCAAAGAAATTTTAGGTGTGAGTATATGGACTTAAATGCATACTGTTTCAAAAGAGATTTTTTAAAAGTTTACAGTAAAAGATAAAAAATTATAAACTGTAATAAAGATAATATATTAAGTATTTAAGCTAATTAGAATTATTGCAGATGAGCATCTTGTTGAAATCTGAGTTTTCTTGAACCCAAATATTTCTAGCTTTCTGGATACAGCTTTGGAAATATCTAGGTCAGTGGACAGTTAGAATGTCCTTCCTATATCCATCGATTCATTCAGGCCTTTTCTTAAACCGGTAATTCGAGATTTTATCTGTTAGTCTCAGATTGCTGATATTTCTTATGCTATCTTCTTATATAATCCCAGATGAACTCTCAAGACTTCAAATACCATATAGCAAAGTAGCAAAGTTGCTATTCCATTATAAAGCTGCCTTCTTTATTTTTTGCAGGTGTATAAGTATTCAATTAATAGTCTAATTTGCCTATATTTTCTTCTGTAGCTTTTGAATTTTGTGTCCTATTTAGCAAAGCCTTCCTGATTTTAAGATTACAAAAGAATTCTATTATTTTTCTTCTATTTTTACAGTTTCACTTCTTTAATATTTAAATCTTTGATACAAGATATTAATTTGGTAAGAGGAATGAAGTATGGATTCAACTTCAGTTCTTTTTAAGTGACTACCCATTTGTCTGAATGCTAATTATTAAAAACTTAATACTTTCACCAGTGGATTTGATATATCACCTTTATGATGTACCTAAATGGCCATATATATTTTTGGATTCTTTCCAGAAATTCTGTCATTGCATTAGTATGTCTAGTCATGTGCCGATAGCATAATTTGATTATTTTGTCTTTATTATGTCTTTTAAAATCTGTTAGGACTAATCCTCCTCCCACCCTCCTCACTCCTCCCTCCGCCCATACATATCTTGTTGCTGTTCTTTGTTAATGATATTTTGCTATTGTATTTTTCCACATAAACTTAAGAATCAGCTTATCTAGTTAAAAATTCTCAGTATTTTTAGTGAGATTTCATAAAAGTTCATGTATTAGCTTGGGGAGAATTGACCTCTTTATGATAGTCTGTCTTCTTAACTAAGATAGGCTTTTTCAGAGGTAACTTCAAGACTTAGTTCTTTCCTGAATGCCCAGGGCACTAATATCTTCATGATGTAAGCTCTTTGTGCTTCAGTACCAGAAAAAAATTGGTAAAGGTGAAGGTCATTTTATTGGTGATTTATCTTTACATTTTCTCAGGTCTTCTTTTGTGTCTATCAAGAGCATTTTATAGCTTTGTTTTTATGTGTTTGTTTTAATAGATTTTATATACACCTAATTAGTTTTATTCTTAGTTTTTTGTTTCATTTTTTAAATTTGAGCTGGTAACTTACATACAGTAAATGCTTAGGTGTACTATATGATGAACTTTTAAAAATGTATACACTCATGAAACTGCCACTCAGATCAAAATATAGAACATTACCAGAATCTCTGAAGGCCCCTTCCCTAGTGCTCCTTCACAGTCAGCACCCTTCTATCTTCCTATATCCCCCTGCCCTTTCCATTGCCCAGGCTAATCACTGTTCTGTTCTCTAGTCACCATAGATTGGTTTTTACCTTGATCTGGATCTTCAGATAAATGGGATTTACAATTTGCACCCTTTTTGCTTGGTTTCTTTTGTTCAACATTATGTCTGTGAAAGTCATTCATGTCATGTATAGAAATAGTTGTTTTCACAGTAATAGAATGTTTTATTGTATGATTTAACACAATTTATCCATTCCTTGGTTGATGGGCATTTGATTTGTTACCAGTTTTTGGCTATTATGACTAGTATAAGCATTCTTCCTATGTGTTTTTAGTAGATGTAAGTAATTATTATGGTCTTGGCCTAGTCTAAGAGCACCAAGGATGAATTTGTAGTCCAGCAAAGTCAGGTTTGTTGACTCTGTACAATGAGGGAAAACACACACTAGAGGAACTATGGAACATCTCATTAAACAAAGGAAAAGAGTTAGAGGGTTTTGGAAAGAGTAGAGTTCAAGTGAAATATGATAATACAAAAAAAGAGATATATATGATAGGGTGACTTTCAGGTCCAATACTGTGAAAATTGACCCAGAGGCCTGTTTTCTTGGAAATTTGGAATGCTGTGTTTGGAAACCCCTTTATTTGAAGTTCTGTGTCTATTTTTCTACTGGTTATGGTTTCTATTCTCCTGCTTCTCCCTGGTTATTTTTTGATTATTATATCTTGGACATTGTGGCACAACGTTGAGTGTATGGTTGTGTCCTCTTTATTCTAAAGGGTGTTTAAAGAAGGAAGGAAGGGGGGAAATCGGAGGGGGAGACAAACCATGAGAGATGATGGACTCAAACAAACTGAGGGTTCTAGAGGGGAGGGGGTGGGGGGGTGGGTTAGCCTGGTAATGGGTATTAAGGAGGGCACGTACTGCATGGAGCACTGGGTGTTATACGCAAACAATGAATCATGGAACACTACATCAAAAACTAATGATGTGATGTATGGTGATTAACATAACATAAAAAAAAAAACAACTGGTATGTCAGTTTGATCCTTTTAAAGCTAATGTCAGGTTTTACCAGAGTATTCAGCAAGCTCTTTCCTCTGGTTAGAAACTCACCTATCTTTCCTGGCACTGTGATCACCAGAATCTACATTTAGCTCACAACACTCTTGTCAGCTTTTGGTGACACACTTTGTACAGTCTTTGCTTTTTTTTTTTTTGCTCATGGGCAATTTAGTATTCATCCAAAGACAAAGAGATCCCTTGGCATATTTCTAGAGCTCCTTCGTGTAGCTTTCTTATTTCTGGCACTCTGCCCTTCAAATTCCCACCACCTAAGCATCCCCAATCTCCAGTCTTTGTTTCCTGCACCCAGTAAGACTGTTACTCTCTCTTCGGATTCTACTTTCTTGTGCCCTAGTTTGGAAAGTGCCTCCAGGTGGAAAGCTAGAGTGAATGTGGATCTTACCACTGTGTATTCCCTTCTCTCAAGGATGACAGCGTTGTGGGGTCTGTTAGCCACTACCCCAAAATAATTACTTCATATCATTTGTACACACATTGGTGTTACATGTATGTAGATGTTTAAAGCAGAAGGATAAGTCCAATTCCTGTTACTTCATTATGGCTAGAACCTACATCATCTTACAGAAATAAAAGAGTATGTATAATAGAATAGAAGATGGTAAACCTCCCCATCTTTGGATTTTCGTAGGCCAAAAATGCACCCGAAGGGTACTGTCAGTATTTCCTTTAAAACAAAACAAGTTGAGGTCCCATCTTCCACATAAAACAATGATATTGGAGGCTCTAGCATTTCTGTGCCATAAATTATGGCTACAATAATTTTAGAACGGTCATAAGGAATTTGATTTTCTTAAGGAGTACTTTTCTTATGTTTTAAAACATCTTAAATGTTTATGAAACTCATTTTTTCTTGGAATTTCTTGTAAGTCTTAAAATTTGCTTGATCTATAATTCTTATTGTTAATGATATTTTCTCTTTCTTTTCTACACCTGCTTGCCTGCCAGTATTTCTAGTTGTGACAAAAAAAAACTTTAGTTCATCTCTGTCTCAAATGAATTGAAGTAGTGAATTAGAGTAGTGGTTTTTGAGTTAAGATATTTTTTAAATTATGTTAAGAAATAAGTCATTAATAACTGAGAGCTTTTTATTTTAGGTTGTTTTTGAAAAGTTGATACAATGTTTTATGAACTGTATTTCAATCTTACTGAAAATTTTTATGACAATGTTTTTGTTTAATGAATTATATGAAAACTTCATTACTTTACAAATTTTGTTTTAGGGATAAGAACAACTGGATCCTTTTTGAAAGTGATTTTTTAATTTTTTTTTTTGCCAAGATTGTATTTGGGTATCTTGCATCTTTATGATGCAAATATGAATTTTTTTGTTTGTTTTTTAGTCACATTAAATTTTATAATCTTAAATTTCTGTGTACTTTATGGGGCACCTGGGTGGCTCAGTCGGTTAAGTGTCCGACTGATCTCAGCTCAGGTCTTGAACTCAGGGTCATGAGTTCAAGCCCCATGTTGGGCTCCATCCTACTTAAAAAACAAAACAAAACAAAAAAAAAACCCAAAACAACTGTGAAGTAGATAATAAGCCATCCTTTTCTCTGTTTTAGAATATTTCACATAAGAGAAGTTTGAGCAGGCCAAGTAAAATACACATTGAGCAAAATATATTAAATTTCCAAATACTATTATAACATTTAATTTAAATACTGTTTGTTCTTTTTAGATAATTACAGGTAGTTTGGGGAGGTTCATCCCTGCCATAAAGTTGTAGCCTTAGAACAGAGTGTGCAGCCCAGACAGAAAATCCTTAAAGTGTTTTTTCTTAGTCAAGTGGATACTTTAATTTTTTGAAATCTTTCATACACAAAAAGTGCTGCTTAATTTCCTGACTCCAACCGAGAATTAAGCAGAGTTGTTAGGAAGGTACCAAATTGTTACCTTCTTTTGGTAAATATAAAAAAAGGGGTACTCTTGCAGTAAAAAATCTTATCTTCTTCCTTCTCCCTTTCCCTCTCCCCAGTACATACGCTTCTTGTTACATTTTTGAGATTAACCCTTTAGATAGAGTTTGTGAATATCTGTTACATATTTTGCAGTTGACAAATTACAGTTCGAACCTCCTCTGAGAAAAGAAACAGAAGCTCGGGATGAAATGGTAGGAATCATTACTTTTGAAGTACTTTACAAATTAAAATTTGAGAAAACTTATAGTTAGGTATACTTTGACTAAGGAACAAAGTTATATACTCTTCTAAGCAATAATTTTGATACTGCATTTCACACATTAAAGTTTGAAAAGCTTATAGTTAGGTACATTTTGACTAGGGTTTAATGTGTAATAGACCATTTTAACCATTCATTTTGACGCTTCTGAGTCTTTGGAAGGATTTACATGAAGTTATTAAATATATGATTTTGATGTTCAGCTTAAAGCTATCAGGATCTTTTTTCTTACCAACTCTTTAGGTTTAGAGTTTATGTTTGCATTACCTTACTGGTTTTAATATTTGTTTATTAATATAGCTTCTATTTTAACCATTGCGCTTATTTTGAGGTTACTATTTCGTTAAACCTTTCCTTATCTAAAAGGAAATAAGTAATAGAGCAAGGTATTATTAGAGTTGCCTAGATGTTATCTTAATATATTTACTTTATTTTTCAGCTTTGGCAAAGTATAATTTTTATAGGAATTGTCTTCTGTTAATGGATCTCTTCATTCTTAACATTTGGCAGTAATGCTCTTCTTACTGTATATATTGATATATAATTCTCAATTTCCATGCCATTGGGAAAAAATAGCACCAGTAAGTTCACGATAGCTTAATAATATGATGTTTAGTTTTCCACACTAATGGATTAGTGACGCAGATAATTCAGAGTTATGTTTCTCTGTTTTATTTGGAATATAATAGCAATGGTAAAGAGAGCTTGTCATTTGAAACTATATTTAGTATGTTTATGGAACTTCTTACGCATAAGGCAACTGATAATGAATCATTGACCTAAATATGTCAAATGACAGCAACTCTAGCTGGAGATTTAAAAATTGACTGAAAGCCAAGATGATTAACAATCATGACACTGAATATTTTCTTGAATCAAATAAGATGATTAATATCTGTTATGAGGAAACATTTTAAACTATTTTTTCACCTTCACAGGGAGTGTCATCAGACCCAAACTTTGTGTTACAGTGGAATCCTTTTGTTGATGGTGCAAATACTGGCAAGTAAGTTGTTTTTTAACTTAATAACTATATTTTACTTGATTACATAAGAACAGTATTGGGAGGGAGTGGTTTATTCTAACAAGTTTTAATTTTCATTCTTAAAGAAGTTGTGCTATGCCTTTTATCAGAGTAAAGCTTCTGACTTTTTAATTACCAAAAGGCATCATGTGTTAATCATTAAGTTTTCTTGAGTTTTCTTCTTTAAGTCAGAACTTAGTATGTGTAATGTTAATTTACTGAAGGATGAATTACATAATGTCATGGGAAGAAATACTATAGGAGGAGTCAAAAAGCCCCAATTCCATCTCTGCAGTATAGTTTCTTCATATTCTAGACCTCTCTTCCCTCAACAGTTAAGTTGCAGGGCCGGCCAGCCTAAATGTTCCAAGCCTGTTTGTGCATTGCAGTGCTTCGAGTGGGCTTTGGAAATACAGATTTCTGGGCCCTCCACATTCAGCTTATAGATCTGGGATTGGCAAACTCTGGCCTATAAGACACATCTGATCCACTGCATATTTTTTGTACAGTCCACAAACTCGAATGGTATTTAGATTTTTTTTAATAGTTGAAAAAAATCCAAAGAAAAGTGATATTTTGTTACATATGAAAATTATATGAACATTTCAGTGTCCATAAACGTTTGTTGGAACACAACCATGCTTTCACATTATAAAGTGAAAAAAGCTATGGCTTTTTTTTTTTTTAATATAGCTTTTCTTTTTTTAATATGGCTTTTATAACATGAAAAAAGCTGTGGCTGCTTTCACGTTATAACAAAAGAGTTAAGTAGTTGTGACCACAGTGTAGACTAAAGTCTGTAATATTTACTATCTGGTCCTTTACAGAAAGTAAAAGTGATGCAGATGTTACTGATCTGCGGATCCCACTTGGGGCAGCTAAAGGGTTTGACGATACAGCCACTTGAATCTGTGATTCACAATGGCTTCCAGCTCTATAATCCTGAATCTGTTTTTTACTGCTCTGTTTAATTCATTTTTATTACATACTAAATATGCAAAGCAAAACCGTAAAGTTAAAAAGACTTTGTATTTATTTTATAAAAATCTATTTTATAGTCCTAATACAGTTTGACACAGTGAGGTCTTAAGTCTTCTATAGATTGTAAAAATACTCCTCAGCATGATCTAATTGTTTTTTATATCCCCTGAATATAAACAGATTTTAATGCACATTTAATGGAGTCTCTGTTTTATGTTATCATTTACCACCATCTGAATTGCATGTTTCTCTTTGTGTTAGATCAACCTCAAAACGCGCAGTACCACCTCCCCTACCTCCTAAGGTGAGCTGCTTAAAATTTTTGAATAAATCCTTTTTTAAGTAATATAGTAATTAAGTTTAAAAAATGATTTTATTGAATTTGTTCAAAATTCTCTTAAATATATTTAGATAAATATAGTTTTCTTTACGAGGAGATTACAAAGATGTAAAATATATATTAAAAAAGACTTCATGAGAAATACAGTATTTGGATAGCTATAAGAAAAAGGTAAAAATCAGTCATACTCATTTGAGAGAAAACTGCATGGAGAGGATATAAGAGTTCATCATTTATAATCCTCATTTACTACTATAATTTGCTATTTCAGTGGAGTCATACTTGATTAAGTCCTTGCTTGTTTCTACTTATTAAATACTTTGTGTATTGTTTATATAATTTTATCAGTTAAAATTATGTCAGTTTTGACTTAGGGATGATTAAAAAAAAATCACATGGCAAGTTCTTAGTTGTGTTGGGACAGTATTTCAACTCTTGTTTGCTTACTTAGCGCAGTGATTGAATTATATAGAAGAAAGGAAGAAAAGACATATCCCCTTTCCCCTCAAGTCTTTGATACATAATGATAATGGAGTGTTACTGTTTTATATCCAAATTTATTAAAGCACTTTTGTGTCTTATTATCACTAGCCAAGGATCAACAGCTACCCTGAAGACAGCCTCCTAGATGAAGAAAAGTCATCAACTGTAAAACGTTGCCCTGATTCAGAGAACAGAGCTCCCCAGTTTCTCAGAAGACAGAGTAGCCCAAGTTGTGGTCCTGTAGCTGAGACTTCCTCTATTGGTATGGCTAGCAGTATCAGCAGTCCTGGAGTGCATACAGCTAGATACTGTGATCTGGGTAAATAAATCAAAGTGAAAACTGAAAAGAAAGCCATTTTCATATTTTAAAGAATGTCTTCAGTCAATTTTATAACTGTTTAAAGCTTTCTGAAGTTATTTTAAAATTCCACATGGATGGGCTATACATAGATTCAGTCCAGTTCAATCCTAATCTGATCCCTTACTAAATATGACAGGGTCTTAGAATGATGAATGGATGTTCCTACCCTCCAGAAGCTCAGGATGTATAGCAGAAGGTACACCCATGTACCCATAACATTAGACAAGACAGTTTGTTTAAGTGTCTCATACAATAATTACATGTAATAAAGATGAGAGGTGTTTAGGAAGATAAGGATAGGCAATAGAGGGGGTGGGCCCTTGCAGAGTATTAAAGGACTTGGTTGAGCCTTCATTAGGGGGAGCCAGTGCTGACAGGCATTCCTGATGAACAAGAAGGAATAAACAAATGTACTGAACCATGAAAATCTGGATTGTATTGTAAGTAGAGTCTAGTATGAGAGAAGTGTGAGCTTTCGAAAGATATATAATGGGAAACAGGACTAGAAAGGTAGGTTGAAGTCCACTTATGAAAGGCCTTGAATATCAGCATAGCATTCATATAGCATTTCTTTTTCTCACAATATGGAAAGACATTTGGTGTTGTTTTCATGAATTAAGACCACTGCTAACTATGCTTTCATACTTTCACTTGTCTGCCAGTAGAGAATATTTCCCAGTAAAGGATCACCCAAATGGTACAGAAGTACTGGGGGAAAGGGAAAATTATTTTTCATGGGAAGTACTTATTTGTGTTCATTCGGCTTTTAATCATGATTCTTTTTAGGAAATGGTGATGGTATTTCAAAACTGATTAGTGAAAATACAGAAGGATCAGCACAAGCACCACAGTTACCACGGAAGAAGGACAAGCGCGATTTCCCGGTCGGTATAACCGGTGTTTGGTGATCAGTTGTGACTACTACCATGCTCATCGCATAAGAGGCTATGTCTGTTTTCATGGGCCGGGGGGCATAGTCTGTTTAAGTCAAGAATTTGAATAACTAAAATTCCAAATATATAAGGTTTTTTTTAAGGCTTAAGAGATCTTATAGCGTTAAAAATTATTTTTCCCACAGAAACCAGCCATCAATGGCCTTCCACCCACCCCAAAAGTGCTGGTAAGGAATATTTCTCTGTAAACCACTTGCCAATTTCCATCTCTTTAGACACATCAGCAGATTTTTTATTTGCTGTCAAGTATCTTGAGCTATTGAAAGGAAGGATTCACAAAATACAGAGTCATTAAAGGCATTTTGATATACCATGGATCAGATCATATACCCTAATTTGAGTGAGTTGGTTAGAATTTGGAGAGTTTCACTTTTTGTAAATATGGCAGTTGGATTCTCAGATTAGCCTTCAAAGGCCAAGTTAACTTTAATGTGGTATCAGTAGTACTGTGTTCTCTTTATAATATGAATTAAATATCTTTCTACCCCTGAAGCCATTTTCATATTGAACTATACACAGTGAAAAGGAACAGGGAAGCTTATGTTAATGCTTGTTCTGTGGCTCTTTAAGGTGGTTCAGCCAATCATATGAATGGGATGCTTTATAAATTATACCTTCTTATTCAGTAAAAGTCTAATATGTAACGTAACTATGAGTCTTTTTGTCTTTTTCACTGTTACAGAGTTATACTGCAATTATAATCACTGTGATACTGCTCAGAAATATCATCCATTCTTTCACATTCTTAAATGTTAGTTCTAAAGATAAGTGGTGACTTAAAATTCCTAAAATGTATCACTGATATATGTAGATGTTTTGATAAATCTGATAGTTTTGCTCTGAAATAGCAGATTACACAAGGGAAGAATAGGAGAAAGAGTTAAATGATATCAGAATAGGAATTTTGTTTTGTAATGAGACCATAAATATGCAGTAAGAGTCAGTTTAGCATTTTGTAATAATCTTAGGTATTTTCTAGGACTATATAAAATTATCTAATCAAATAAGTCAATATTTCTTTCTTTATAAATAAGATGGGAGCATGTTTTTCCAAAGTTTTTGATGGCTGCCCTTTGAAAATTAATTGTGCAACATCCTGGATACATCCTGATACAAAAGGTAAAATTTCTGAACTTTTATGTACATCTCTAATAAAATATTTGTTCTGGGAAAGTATATGGTCAGTGAACTGAGGTTGTTTACTTTAAAAATATGACTTTAGAGACTAAATCGGGCAGGTACCTGCAACAACCTAAATAGATAAATAGAGTTTTGGTGTAAGGTATTAGAATTTAGAGTATACAGGAAATGCTCTGATTAGAGGAGACTGAGTAGTCATCACAAGTGATTACAACCATGATTAGGGATTTTCTTTTCTATAAAAGGACAATACTGGGACAATTGATAATCTCAATCAGTAAAATCGTTAGATTAGATAATAGTATTGTTGCAGTGTTAATTTCCTGATTTTGATCATTGTACTATGGTTATGTAAGGTTTTTCTTTTTCTTTTTTTTAAGAGATGCACACTGAAATAGGAATAAAGGGACATTGTGTTTGTAACTTAAATAGTTCAGAAAACAAAAAAATGTGTATATGGAAGGTGAAAAAAGGATAAAGCAAAAGTAGTAAATGTTAGTATTTGTGGAATCTGTGTGAAGGAGGATATTCAGGAATTCTTTGTACTCTTCAAACTTTTCTGTAAATCTGAAATAACAGCAAAATAACAAACTTTATTTTTAAAAATTTATACTGTATATTTTTAAAGTGAGAAAGCCTAATACATAGAGGTAAAAATTTGGCATCAAATAGATCTGGGTTTGAATTCCTGCTCTGTCATTATTACATGACTTTGGAAAGATACTTAAAACCCCTGGTTCTCAGTGTGATCATTTATAACATAAGTACTCTTTTTTTCTTTTTTTTAAATATTTATTTATTTTAGAGAGAGAAAGCGAGTGGGGTTAGTGGTAAGTGGAAAGGGAGAGAGAATCCTTAAGCAGACTTGGGCTGAACACGGAGCCGGACATGGGGCTCCATCCCAGGACCCTGAGATCGTGACTTGAGTCAAAGGCAGACCCTTAACCGACTGAGCTATCCAGGTGCCCCTAACATAAGTACTATTAATACCCACTTTGTTGCAAGGAAGGAAAAAGCCTCCCTACCTGAGTGTCTGGCAATTAGCAAAAAGAGGTTAGGCAGTAAAGGGTGTTCAGGAAATGTTTGTTTCCACTCTAACACAGTAATAAAGACAAGTCATATAATTATCTGTTTTAAATGCTACTATTAGAAAGTATAACAGAGAAAAAAATATTTTTATCAGTAAGGAAATGGGTTTTTTTGTCTTTATAACTTTTGATATAATTTCAGACTTACAGAAAAGTTAGAAAAATAATGCAAGAAACTCCTTTATACTCAGAATCATCAGTTATTTCTATTATCTGCCTGTATGTGCATTTTTTTCTGAATTACTTGAGAGTGCTTCCCTATACTTCATTTTGTATTTCCTATAGGAACAAGAATTGTCTCTTATATACCCATGGTTCCAATTGTGAAAATCAGGAAATTTATTATTGATGTAATCCACAGTCCATATTTATGTATTTTTTAATTGAAGTATAACTGACATCACCGTCCATATAGAAATTATTAATTGCTTCAGTAATATTCTTTATTGTCTCCCCCTTCCTTTTTTCCCCAACCCAACAATATCCAATTCAAGATCACATGTTTCATTTAGCTACCACATCTCTTTAATCTCCTCTGGTCAGGAACAGTTCCTCAACCTTTTTGTATCTCTCTAGATCTTGACATTTTTGAGGCTATTTATTTTGTAGAATGTCCCTTAATTTGGGTTTGTCTGATGAGTCCTCATGCTGAGATCAGGTAATGTGGTTTTGGTGGGAATATGAAAGAAGTGTTACTGTGCTCTTCTCAGCTCATCCTATCAGAAGGCACATTCTATGAGCTTGTCCAAGTACCAGTGATACTAACAGTGACCAGCTGGTTAAGGTGGTATTCACTAGCTTTGTCTACTGTCAAGTTACTTTTTTTTTCTTTGTAATTAATTAGTAATTACTTAATTTCCTAAGCTGAATAATAGTATGGAATACATTGAGACTATATAAATATCCTCTTGTTCATTAGACTTCCACCAACTGGTTTTAGCATTTATTGATAGTCCATTGACAATCTTTTGAGATCTACAGACAATTTCCCTTCTTTCCCATTTATTTATGTACATGTATTAGTTTAAACTTACGAATTTTTATTCAGTGAGATATGATCTATTATTAATTTTAGCACTTAAATTGTCCCAGAATTTTTGAGCAGTGCGAGTTCCTATGTTCTTTTACTGAACATTTGATCACTTCGTTACTTTCTGGCACAGCAGAATTTCTAGGCCCATCTTACACTTTCCTTGCCCCAGAATTGGAATCTGTCTTTTCCAAGCAGCCCTGGTTCTTTTTAGTGGAAGGTAGTATTTAGGAACCAAGATCTGGACACTTAGGTGTACTTATCGCTTCTGGTGTGTCATGATTTATAATTTCTTTTTAATTTACAGTTTCCTTCTTCCAAGAGTATTTGAGATACCTGGCAAAAATATATAGCTGTAATGAAAAATTTTAAGACCTGATTGTTATGTTGAAAGGAAGGATTATATAAGTTAAGTAAGATAAAGCCAAGGGACACCTGGGTGGCTCAGCCGGTTAAGGTGGCTGCCTTAGGCTCAGGTCATGATCCCAGCCTCCTGGGATTGAGTCCAGCATTGGGCTCCTTGCTCACTGGGGAGCCTGCTTCTCCCTCTGCCTGCTGCCCTCTCCCCCCTGCCGCTTGTGCACACTCTCTCTCTGACAAATAAATAAAATCTTTAAAAAAAAAAAAAGAGCTAAAGCCAGAGTGAATGAGTAACAGAGAATATATTTGCTTTTAAAAAATGAGATCAGAATTGGAGAAAGAGGTAAAGAAGATGGCATGAATTTTAGAAAATAATTTTTCTTTGGCTGTGGCTAATTCTCAATACCATTAAAGGGGTACCTGGATGGTTCAGTCTGTTAAGTGTCCGACTCTGGATTTTGGCTCAGGGCGTGATCTCAGGGTCTTGGGATCAAGCCCATCGTTGGGCTCTGCGCTCAGTGTGAAGTCTGCTGGAGATTCTTTCTCTCCCTCTGCCCCTCTTCCCACTCGTGCACTTGCTAAATAAATAAATAAAATCTTTAAAAAAAAACCATTAAAGTATAAAGACATTTTATTGAATTATTTCAGAAAATTATAGTAAATTCTGGTGATTTATTTCAACTATTTTAGATCAGTACATCATTTTTGGAACTGAAGATGGTATTTACACATTGAATCTCAATGAACTACATGAGGCAACGATGGAACAGGTAACTTAGGAGTTTTAACTCAAGAAATTAGTTTGAGTATATTGAATAAAAGAAATATTTTAATTTTAAATTTTTATGGGTCTCAGTTTTAATTATTATGATTTAAATATTTAAGGAGGTGAAGTTGTACTCTTTACATGTTCATGTTATAGGATTTTTTTTCCTCTAAAGTTTTGGTAATTTACTAAAAGATAGAAAATAGTTATTTTTATACTATTTCAGACTGTTGGGATTTGGAAGTTAAAACATAAGGGAATGAAAATTGGAGAATTTTAATTACCTTTTTTTCTTTATAGTTATTTCCACGGAAATGTACTTGGCTCTATGTTATCAATAATACTTTAATGTCATTATCAGGTATGTATATAACAAAACTAATATGAAAAGTAAACCATAGACAAGCAGAGAAATACAATTTTTTAATTGAAGTATAGTTGACACAAGAGAAATGTGCTTTTAATATACAGTATTTTTAAATGTTATTTGTTACTTTGGGTAACTATAGTATAGTAACTTTGAGGCTTGCAGATGTTTTCTACCAACTTAGAATGGAAAGAAACCTTGAGAAAGGACCTGTGTTCAGTGAAGGTAGCACTTCCCAAACTTGCCCAGGACCTAAACACCTGAGGACTATCACAGTGATTGTCACCTGAGGCCGTCCACTTCTGCTCAGACTCCTTCCCCGTCAACTATCCCAGCACCATTGGCCTTCCATGAAGAATTAACAGTTGAAGGGAAAGTATCAGAGGATATAGCTGCTTCCTTTCTCTGTGCTCTTGAACAGATCACCCTCTCTCAGCCTCAGTTTCCTTAACTGTAAAATGAGGACGATGGAAACAATACCAGCCTTATGAGGCTGTGGTGAGGATTAAACGAGATGATCTCGAGCACTTAGCTTACTCGAGCTTACTTATATAGCGCTTTTTTTTTTTCGATTCTTACCTACCAAAACCTATTTTCTTACATTTTAGATTTAAGTGACTACCTAGAGGTTCGCTGCTTACTTTCATTCTGATAGTAGAGTACAAGAGAGTTAATTATTTCTGTCTCTTAATAATCCTAATGCTGTCAACTATTAAAATAGCATTCACCCCTCTCTCTACTTAAAATAATTAATTATTTTAGTATTTCTTAAATTTTTTTTCATTTCTTCTCTCTATGTGAGTGTTATATCCCAGCTCTTATTTACTGTACTGTCAGGCTTTTTGGTACCTTTCTGCTACTTATGTTTTAAAGCGTCAATGCCAATATACAGCCTTACTGATAGGTGGATCATTATGAATTGTGGCCTAATCTAAGAAATGTCTTTTTTATAATTTTAACTGTGTGTATATAACTTGAACTCTTCCACTAACCATTGCCTAATAGAGATTCTTCAGAAATTTGTATATATGAGCTGATGACAGTGTTTACAAAGAACATATTATTTGATTGTGCATAAATGACTTCTAAAAAGCTGGGGGTCCTTGAAAAAGTACTTAATCACTTTGATTTTAATTATGCTTCCCCCAGGGTTTTTTTGTTTACCAAAATAATAATATATGCTCTTATAAAAATAAACTTAAACCCAATTGTGTTTAACAATTCTGATTTGCATACATATAAAATCACTTTCCTCTTACTCTCTTAACTGTTTTTATCCCTGCTCATTCCTGCCTTTGGATATAAGCTTAAAAACCACACAGAATACATTTTATATATTTATAAAATAACTATAGGAAAACAGGGAGAAGTTAGCCTATAAATTAGTTATTTCCATATTCTAGTTAATATGACCCATAAAACTGAATGCAGGTAAGTAGCAGAGCTCAATAGGCAAAAACATTATTCTGCCTGAGGGTCTGCATTTGTGTGGACATGCACACATACATACATAAGTGTATTTAGCTGCCTCGCTAGCTAATATAGGGGGGGAATGGAGAAAGGTAGGGTGTGGTATGGTGTTAGGCAGAATGTTTGCATTCTAAGAAAATACGGGGAATTTTCTTGAGGATAAGACTCAATACTGTATTATAAGACTTTTTCATATACAGTTGACCCTTGAATAATGCAGAGGTTAGGGTTGCTGACTCCCGGAGCACTTGAAAATCCCTATAACTTATGACTCTCCAAAAACTTAAGTACTAATAGCCTACAGTTGACTGGAAGCCTTATCAATAACATAAACAGTTGATTACCACATTTTTATATGTTATATGTTTTATATACTATATTCTTATAATAAAGTAAGCTAGAGAAAAGAATGTTAAAATCATAAAGAAAATACATTAACAGTACTGTACTGTACTTATTTTTTAAAAAGTTCACATATAAGCAGACCCACAGAGTTCAAACTCATGTTTAAGGGTCAAAAGTATATTTATGTTTTCTAATAGTAAAATGATAAATACTTGTTCTGTGTTGTTATGGTACTATAGTGTGTATAATAAGGAGTCAGTAGATGTTTCCCTTATCTCCCCCTGCTTAACACACCTGTAGTTTTGATTATATGGAAATTGTAGCCCCATTATCCTGGTATTATGGCATATAATATTAGTTTGCTTTGCTTTTCTCAGTATTTTAATCTGTTGTTATATTTAAGACTTCACAATTTTAAACCAAGGTAATTTGATAAATTCTTGATAAATGGGTCTATCCCAGGAAGATAATATAATATAGTTTTACAGAATTTCCTGTGTTATACTAAAATATTCACATGTTCCTCATTATAACTCAGTCCCCTATACAACAGTGTTTAACTGTTTTTTCTTTCTGTGCTGGCTTCATTAAGGCTTATATATATTCTGCCCAGATCACCTGTTAGTTAAAATATACCTAATTCATGTATTAGGAAACATAATTATCTACTTTCTTAAAACTCTGTTATCTTTCAAAATGTATTAACTGGGTTTTTGTTTTTTGTTTTTTCATATGTTTTTCTGTTTTACTTGGCTCTTTGAACATTTCTGGACTCCTTTATTTTTAGAAGGTAATTATGTTTTCTTTTGCTTAAAAATTCTTGTTTTTCTGCTGTGAAAGATTCTAATAAAAATAACATGTTTTTCTTTTATAGGAAAAACCTTTCAACTCTACTCTCATAACCTTATAGCTTTGTTTGAACAAGCCAAAAAACCAGGATTAGCTGCCCATATTCAAACTCATAGGTTTCCAGACCGCATACTACCAAGGTACAAAATATTTTAACTCTTCTGGGAGTGAGGGGCATTAATATCTATTTTTAAAATAACCAGTTTTCCTTGCCCACTAAAAAACTTCCTTTGTTTTAATTCTGAAAGGTAGTTTACACTAAAGTGCACTTCATATAGAATTCAAAAGATCAGTGTTTCCTTAGCTTGACTGTCCAGGAGAACCACCTATAGAAGTTTTATAAATATAGATTCGCAGGCCCTGTCTCAGTCCTAGAGAATCAGGTAGTTTGGGGGTCAGAGTTTACTACGATTGGTTTTGTAAAGCTCCTTGACTGGCTACTGTGTAGCCAGGTCACAAATCACTGGGAGCCACTGCAGTAGAGTACATTTACCTTGTCTGTGTTTCAGAAAGTTCGCTTTAACAACAAAGATTCCTGACACAAAAGGCTGCCACAAATGTTGCATAGGTGAGTAAACGCTGTTTCTCAAACTGGATGATTAGAATTTTGAACATTCTTAAAATTCTTTAAGACCATGGAGAGTCTTAAGGTATCAAATAGGAAGGAAGGTAGGCTTTGTATTTGTTTTTAATAAGTAGTTAAGGGGCCATTGAAGCACAAGACTGTGTGGCAGGGCATGGCATAAAAATGTTTGGAGATAACAGTCCTAATGCTTTCTCAGAGCACAGTGTCCCTAGAGTTTTTTAACCATACTCCCTGAGGCTGTATCTCTGCTAAGATCCTAGTTTACCATTTATTTAACATTTGCATTTATATAACCATTACAGCTTAGTGCTTTACGAACATTATTATAGGAGTTTAGCTAACTATGAAGTTAGAGGGAACAGTCCACGCAAGACCACCCTCTTCTGACACCAAGTGCAAGTCTGGGGGGTTTCCAAAACCACCCTCATGTTAAAAAATTCTCTAGAAGACTCAGAACTCACTGAAAGTACTTATACTCATAGTTAACGATTTATTACAGGGAAGGGATAAAAATTAAAATCAGACAAGAGAAGACGGGCATAGGGCAGAGTCTGGGAATAGCACCAAACATAGAGCTTCTGTTGTTCTCTCCCCATGGAGTAATGGACAGTGTTACTTTCCTGGCAGTGGTGTGTGACAATACACATGGAGCATTGCCATCCAGGGAGCATACTGCAACCTCAATACTCAGAGATTTTATTAGGGCTCCCCTCACAGAGGCTTGATTGTCCACATGGCTGATCTCAATATCCAATCCCTCTGAAGGTCATTTGATACTGCATGACCTAAAGCCTAAATCCTAAATCACATTGCTGGTCTTTTCGGCATGACTGTCCTTCCCCTTCCCCAAGCCCCCACTTGAGATCATATTATTAGACTATTCAGTGACCCAAGGCCCTAGGCAAACAAAGACACTCCTATCAAACATGACATTCCTAAAGCTTAGAGATTACCTCCCAAAAGGGGGGACAAAGGCCAGACTTCTTTTGGAGCAAGGTTAAATTTTTTACTATATAATTATTTTACCTCATTTAACCATCAATCAACTCCATGATATTTGTTACATCGCTAGTAAGAAACAGAACCTGGGATCAGACCTGGTCCATGACTTCAGATCCTGGGCTCTTAACTTCCTGTTTAATTCTGTTTGTTGAAGCAATGAGCTTACTCATTGATCTTCATGCTGCATGGTTCCATAGGATACTTTCTTAGTTATAAACAAATTTCATAAGCATTTTTCCAGGGAGAATTAGGTCCATATCTGTTATCAGAATCCCAAGATCTATGACTCAAGAAAGGTCTTAGAAGCTTACAATCTTAAGATATAAACTCATAAATATATTAAGATACAGCTTATTTGCAAATAACTACTCATGTAATCAATACATATAATTGTTGATGGGAGTCAAACTGGGGAGAAGGAAAGACCAATTACGATTTTTTGTAGATTTGAGTCAAGAATGTTACATCTTTAGTAAAATGTAAAATAGTTATTTTCATCTTACCTTAAGTAAACTACTATACCAAAAATGAAATCATAGATTTCAGTTGCTTCCTAGACTTTCTGTTTCAGTTAGTTTACTTAAAAAACAGCTCTTTAGGTTGCATTCTAGGTGTTTTAGTGCTTAAAATACTATCCCTTGTAGAAGGTTTTTAGGTGTTTTAGTGCTTAAAATATTGTCCCTTGTAGCAGGTTCCTATGTTTAACATAAAGATGTTTAGAAGTAATTGTATATAATTTAAAATTGAGGTAAGAAAGTGAAAAGGAAAGGGTAACAAAGCCAAAAGAAAAAACATCCTTTTTCTTTACTTACTCTTATCATCCTTGTGAATAGAAACAATCATTTTTCTTTATCAGCTAAATAATCACTTCAGATAGTTTCTTCCATCCATATTTTGGTATCAATGGCAAGCCACATTTCATTGTTTTTCCCATATATCAGCACTGCCTTTATAAAGAAAGTAAGTTAGCTCTTAAATGAGCATAACTCAGTTGTTGCTTTTAATGAACTAAACTAATTGTGTTTTCGTATCAAGGTGTTCAGTGTTTTGGTTGTGTCTGTTTTGCTTTGTTTCTTTCCAGTCAGAAACCCTTACACAGGACATAAATACCTCTGTGGAGCTTTACAGTCTGGAATTGTTTTACTTCAGTGGTATGAGCCAATGCAGAAATTCATGTTGATAAAGGTATGTATTACTTTGTTTATAGTTTTCTTCTTTAGAAAACCCTAGTGTATAACGGAAGCTAAAATTATATGATCTCAGGGTGCCTGGGTGCCTCATTCGGTTGAGTGTCAGACTCTTGATTTTGGCTCAGGTTGTGATCTCAGGGTCTTGAGACGAAGCCCCATGTCGGGCTCCGCCCTGAACATAGAGCCTGCTTAAGATTCTCTCTCCCTCTCTGCCTGCCCCTCCCCCCCCAAAAATAAAATGCTTAAAATTATATGATCTCAATGCTACTATGCTACTCCACACATTTACAGTTATTTATGGGTGTTTACTTGGTTTAGGGGTTTTTGTATTCTTGTTAAGGTTTCTTCTGTAACTTATGTTAGTTAACTTACAGAAGCATCACAGCCATAAAGATGAATCTGGCCAATTCTCTAAAACATATTTTTATAGAAAACTCAACCTTACCGTGATCATTTTAGAGGTAGTCATTTTTAGAAGTAGATCAATCAAGGAGAAAATGAAAGCCTTTCTTTTGGCTTTATTCAACAGTATGAATGGGGAGATTGTTTCTAAATTATACTTCTGTTTATTTTTTGCAGCACTTTGATTTTCCTTTGCCAAGTCCTTTGAATGTTTTTGAAATGCTGGTAATACCAGAACAGGAATATCCTATGGTCTGTGTAGCTATTAGCAAGGGCACCGAATCAAATCAGGTTGTTCAGTTTGAGACAATCAATTTGAACTCTGCATCTTCATGGTTTACAGAAATTGGCGCAGGTAAGTGTTTTTAACCTTATGTTAAAATACTGATGCTTTTGCATATAAAAGAAGCAGAATAAGCTCCATTAGCATGGGCTGGTTCAAAGAGTCAATCAACATAGTTTCCCAAGTAAGTCCAGAGGAACATGTACATATTGTTTATGATCTCTATATGCCTGAGGCAATTGATACAAATTATTTTACCAAGAAAAATTTTAATGATTCCTGACATACAAAGGTCTTAGTTGTTATCAGTTAATTTTTGAACTTACTAAATAATTAAATTTTCTAAGACATTTTTCAAATTTATCAGCTTCTCAAGCAAAGAGATTTACCTCTTTCCTATAAGTTTTTCCCCCCCACACTTCCTAGAATCATTAGGTTCAAGTGCTTTTCAGACTTGACTAGAAGCTTCTCATGTATGACCTCCAAGCTTTACCATTTAAAGATACTGGGAAATAGCTCTTGTGCTTTTTAACAATAGTTCATTAGCCTAGGATTTATCATATGTGTCTCACTGAAAGCTCTGAAAACGTTGGGAAGTTTATTCTTAAACTTTAAAATTGGAACAAATCAACCACAAATTTTTAAAAATCTACATAATAAGTGAGATGAAGGGGATCCTTTAATGTTTATTGTGCTAGTATCTTATTTGATCATCTGTAACCCTATATTTATCAAGTCTTTTTTTTACATATGAGGTCAAGCAAGCTTCAGTCAGAACTGTTTCATTACTTACCACTGTTATATTTCCTTATTACCTTGTGAAGAAATTTGTTACAGGCATCAAGTTTGATGCTTGTTCTTATTAAATATCTTACTATATCTTTTGCTCATTTGTAGGCTAAATTACAAGAACTCTTTATACAACCCAGCTGTTGAAGTTAATGTAGAACCACACCAATATCACTTTGAGAATAAGCATCAGTATGAACCAGTGGTGTTCTGATAAATGTTTAACTACATTTGGGGTACAGAGAAGCCTGACATAGCAGTTGTCAGTTTCTGTGGTATAAATACTCCCACCAAGGGAATATTTCAAACTACCAAACCTGATTTCATGTGGCTCACAAAATTCCTGAATATTTAACAACCCAGTACAAGCCAGTTCCAGCATGCGCTGGATTGTCTATGATCACTCTCTTTATGGACCAAGTCATAATTTCCAGTAAAATAAGATTGTATTCTCTACCCTCCCAACCCCACCTATACTCCACCTTTCTTCTTAATTTATTGTTTAAACACTTTTAGTTGAGTTAGAAGCACCACCTTCTGTATAGCTAACAGAATGATGCAAATGACATTGTTTTTTATCATGAAATATAAACAGCCCAAACATAAACATGTTTCTATTACATAGTTATGCTAAAAAGAAGAGTTATAGATCAGTTTATTTAAAAACCAAGATCATTTTTGGCAGACAGCCCCAACTTTTATTTTTTTTTACTGGTTAGTATATAATAGTGGTATAGAGCAAGGTATTTCATACAGTTATCTGTATTTGCAACCACTTTCTTCTGTGTGATATATTAAGAGGTTGCATTGCTCAAGGGTAGACAGTTAGTCCTCTTTTGAATTTGGGGGGGGGTTGTTGCTTTGTTTTTTTAATGCCTGAGGGTACTATTCTACCCACTTTTAACATTGTCTAGGCTAAAATTAAGGCAGACCCGAAATTACTTTTTATTTTATTTTATTTTATTTATTTGAGAGAGAGACAGAGATAGCGAGAAAGAACACAAGTGGGGAGGAGAGGGAGAAGCAGCCTTCCCGTTGAGCAAGGAGTCTGATGTGGGACTCCATCCCAGGACCCTGGGATCATGACCTGAGCCAAAGGCAGATGCTTAACCGACTGAGCCACCCAGACGCCCCTCAGAATTACTTTCTGAGGAAAGCCAGAACTCTGCTTAAGGGTAATCATTCAAATCACCCTCAAGCAGAGGTGGTCCTTATTAGGTTTCTCCATTTTTGCCTCCCATCTGTGTTCATTGTTGAGGTCAGGCCTTGAGTTAGCAACAGTTGTACCAGTTAAAATGAACTCCTATTCCAAGACTCTTTCAGTCTTAGTTTAACTTATCATTGCAATGTCTTTATCTCCAAAGGGTGATGCCTAGCATATTATCAGCACTCAATAAATATTTGTTGAATAAAGGCATGTATATAGATTTACTGAGAAAAACTATTTTGGAGTGTTGACTGAGGTCTCAGTTCTGTAGATCTAAATGCTTCACTTTGTATGGGCTTTTTGAAAGGTCCACAAGCCCCAAAGTAATATATAAAACGTTTGTTTATGTTCAAATGTGCAGTTTCTAAGGGAGAGGGCTTCCCAAAGAGATGTAATTAAAAATGACTGCTCTAGGGGTACCTGGGTGGCTCAGTCGGTTAAGCAGCTGCCTTCTGCTTAGGTCATGATGTCAGGGTCCTGGGATCCAGCCCTACGTCGGGCTCCTTCCTCAGCAGGGAGTCTGCTTCTCCCTCTCCCTCTGCTCCTCCCCCCTGCTCAGTGCTTGCTAGACCATTCAGGCAAACTGAGTGCCTGAAATGAGTTGTTTTACCAAAATGTTTTACAAAAATGTCATCACACCTGTTAGCAAAGCAGCCCCATGAATATCAGCAAAGTTATGAAAGTTGCTTCATGGAAAGATGTTGTTGACAGTATTGTCCATTATGTTACTCTGTGGCCTCTTAATAAAGGAAGTCCCACTTATACATACGCACACATATACCAACACCAAAAAGGTTTCTCTCTGATAATAATTTCATTAATCTTTTTGATTTTTCTGAATTACTGGCTTATTTTTATTTCAGATGCTGTGATTCACCTAACTGATCTTGCTTCCCTCCTCCCATTGGCTATTGTAAAATACACAGCAAAATCTAGTCATTGTATAGCATGCATTTACTTTCTTCCTCATATTTACCCTTGGCTTCATTTTAAGTTTGTAACCTTTCTATAACTAGTTGAGGTATTAATTAAATGCAAAGTTGAGTTTTTCTCAGCTCACTTAGCTATGCTTAGGACTTAGGTCTGTTCTAAGTTGACCTACATACATTTTTTGAAAGATAACATAATTACAAAATACAATTTCTGTGTTAAATTTCAAAGACTAGTTTTAAATGAAAGAAAAAAATTCAGCATTTGTGTTTCTTTTCTAAGCTTTGGTTTCTAAAGCATGTTGTGTAACAATAACCCTGTTTTTTTTTTCTCCTTCCAAGGCAGCCAACAGTTAGATTCCATTCACGTAACACAGTTGGAGAGAGATACTGTTTTAGTGTGTTTAGATAGTAAGTACACTTTTAAAGTTTGAGTATACTACTTGATATAACATCTTTTCGTGGAATTAATTCTGTTAAACTATAATTCAAGATTTTCCCTTTTCTGCCTTAAAAGTAGCTTTTTTTATTGATGAAAAACCTAAATTGGCTACAGATACAGTAATTAATTGATCTGTTTGTTAATACTGTTCTCTGTGACTTTTTTTTTATTTTGTTTGACCTACTTGGAAACGTATTAGGACAGCTTGCCATAACCCTGGGGTAAAATTTTGTATAAAACTATTCTGTATAAAATTCTTATAAAACTGAGAGTTTTTTTCCTACCTTACTTTAATTAATGGAAAAAATAGAAGGTTATACTAGTATGGTCACTTTGTCATATAACATGAACTTTTGGAATCATGTAGAAGTGAGAGTCTAATGTACAGACAGATTTGACACCTTCATCTGCTATTCATAATTCTTTTGATGCAGGGAGAGATGTTATTGATAGAAATATGTTGTACTATAAGCAGTGGAGAAGCAGAAAAAACAACAAAAACAGGAATTATTTCAATTTTCAAAGAAGTCAGGTTCCTAAAACTCACCTTATTTTTATACAGTAAATCATGCAAGGTGAAATTCACCCAAACTTAAAATTACACTTAAAACTTGGCAACCGTTGCTATGTTTGATCCATTTCAGTATTTTTAAATTACTGGACGTGTCCAGAGGTGTTCAGGGTAATTTTAAAAATTGTTCTACTACTGAATTTGCCTGTATTTTTGTCCTAATTCCTATTCTCTAAAGAGTTCCCTAGTGGATTTGCCTTACATAATCATAAAGATCAACTAATACTGTAGAGTGAACCAAAACCCAAATTGTTTCATTCACCCATCATCCTTTCTTTAAGTACTTTGGATTCTTTGACTACTGGTAAGATTGGAGTGTTATTCTGTTACGTTTAAGTGATTTTGATAAATTCTTTTTTATCCAAACAAGTAGGAAGTTCAGTACTGATTAAGCAAATAATCAGAATTTAATATTAATAATGTTGAGTCTTTAATGCCAAAATCCCTAAAAACCTTCTGATTCATCTAAGGAAAATGTGCTTAGTTTTCATTTTGTTGATTTATGTATTTTATCAAAAAACGTTAAAAACCTTTGATTAGCGAGGCCCTCCATTTGCCAGTTATTCAAGGTAAATGGAAAGGTGACTTTCTTGAGCTTTGGAGTTTTTTTAAGGGAGCAGAATGAGACTTTAAAAGTGAGTTGTCAACTATACAGTATAAATCAATTTTAGTAAGCGGCAGAAGAGATAGGACTATAATCACAAATCATGGTAGACAGATAAGAAAGTAATGCAGAGAGGTGTCTTCCAAATCAGAGCTAAAGATGGTTAAATTAAAAACAAATAGATAAAAAATAGATTTGTGTATACTCACCATCCTCGAATTTACTTATAAGAAATTATGACCCTTGGGGCTCCTGGGTGGCTCAGTCGTTGGGCATCTGCCTTCGGCTCAGGTCATGATCCCAGGGTCCTGGGCTCAAGCCTCGCATCTGGGCTCTCTGCTCAGTGGGAAGCCTGCTTCTCCCCCTCCCACTCCCCCTGCTTGGGTTCCGTCTCTCACTGTCTTTCTATCTCTGTCAAAATAAGTAAATAAAATCTTAAAAAAAAAAAAAATTATGACCCTTGAGAAGTACTGTTTGTTGCCCCTGTGTACCTCTATACAATATTATTCATATACTAAAGTTTTAGATTACTACAAATATTACTTATCATATGTTATATAATTTGTGAGGGAAAATATCAACTCCAATTGCTAAGTACTTGGGCACTAAGGTCGCCACCTTGAAACATGCTTTTTAAAAAATGAGAATCCTAAAGAGAAGGAAAAAAGGAAAGAAAAAAATAGCAGTGGAATTGCCTTATTTACTAAAGAAGTCACTCTTATATCTTATAAAACAGATAGTTTTGCACATATTAATAACAGTTTTTCAGTGGGCACACTTGAATCATGGTAATAAATAGTTGAACTTTATTAAGAATATTTGTTCTATATCCATATAAAATCCACTTACCAAGTTCCATTTATTTTAGCAGATTTGTATTTCCAGTTTTGACTTGCTTTTTCTTTTTTTTAAGAATTTGTAAAAATTGTAAATCTACAAGGAAAACTAAAATCAAGTAAGAAACTGGCCTCCGAGCTAAGTTTTGATTTTCGCATTGAATCTGTAGGTAAGTCTGCTTTTTTTTTTAATTTAAGTATAATTGACATACAGTATCCTGTTTGAGATATATGTCATAGTCATTTGATATTTTTATACGTTATGAAATGATCCCCACAATAAGTCTAGTTACCATCTGTCACCATACGAAGTTACTACAGTGATGTTGACTGTATTCCCTGTACTGTACATTACATCCCTGTGGCTTACTTGTTTTATAACTGGAAGTTTGTACCTCTTAATCCCCTCCACCTATTTTGCCTAAGCCTCTGTTTTTTAATAATGTGTTTAGAATACTTGATTTTTTGTTTATTCCATACTTGGGGTTGTCTAGACCAGCAGTGTCTCATAGAAGTTTCAGTGATGTGGAAATGTTCTGTGTGCTCTTAAATATAGTAGTCATTAACCACACCTGTTAAGTACTTGAAACATGGCTAGTGCTACATTTTAATTTTAATTTTTTTTTAAATTTTAATGTAATTGTAATGTTAATAGCCACATGTGGCCAGTTGCTTTATCATATTGCACAGTGCAGGTCTAGACCTTAATAAATCTTCTGTTGTTGTTTCCTGGGTAGTTAAAACTTGAAATCATTTTTAAAATTTCTGTTCATTGTTCCTTTTGCTGCATGAAGTGAATTATGTACTCCCAGTTTTTTTCCAAATCATGAAGGTATTTGTGTGATGTGTTTAATGGTGTTAGATATGCTTTGATTCTTTGCCATGTAAAGTTCAGGTTGGTGGGTTGATGGTTATTGCTTTTAGGTTCATTTATATTATAAATAACTAGTTTCCGGGGCGCTTGGGTGGCTCAGTCGACTGTTAAGCGTCTGCTTTCGGCTCAGGTCATAATCCCAGAGTCCCGAGATCGAGGCCCGAATCAGGCTCCCTACTCAGCGGGAGACCTGCTTCTCCCTTTCCCACTCCCCCCTGCTTGTATCACTATGTCTCTTTCTGTCAAACGAATAAAATCTTTAAATAAATAGATAAATAACCAGTTTCCCATAGGACTTGGAAACTAATAAGTCATTTTAATTTGCTTCCTTGCCAATGAGTATTTTACTCTGTGTAATACTCATTGCTTTTATGATAAAAATTATTATATTTTATTGTTGTTTGCATCCTCTATGGTTATATGTCAGTAAATATTTTCCCAGGGGTGATAGAACTTACGAAAAAAATACCATAACTGGAAACATTTTGAACAATATATGATGTGACTCTACTATAAGTCAAAAATAGTTAAAAACAATGTTGGCAATTTTTATTTGTGCCGTAAAAAGTACATGTATTTCATAATTAAATGTATATTCTTTTAAAAATATGTTTCTCATTTAGAAAGTTTCTGTTTCATCTATTAAATATTTTAATGGTTTCTCAACTGGAATTTTGCCCTTTTGCAAAGTACGTTCATCCCTCTGTGTAAACATTTTACATAAAAGTAATTTGCTTGCAATTGGAAAATTTTTAATTTATTGAAGCAGGAAACCTAAACATTCTGTAGATGGCCAGACAAAAGGAATTTTGAAACTAGTTTCTTCTTTTACTCCTTTATGTGCTGGATATTGCATACCAGTTTCCAAGATTTAATATTTTCAATAGGGATTCTGACATACAGATCTTTAGTTCCTTTTCATTTTAACTGAAACATACTGGTACCTAAACTTTTTCACATGTGTCACATATTTTAGGAAATTTTAATTGTTACACAGAAGTTTGTTCCTCTTAAGCTACCATCTCTCCTTGCTAGTGAACTTGGAAATAATTACAAGGATCCTCCTGGGTAAAAAAAGAGTCCCTTTAAATCACCTTTTAAAAATAAAACCAGTAACTGAGTCTTTTTATTTGTCACAGTTAGTGAAACATGTGATTTGTTACTGTAAAATACTTTTATTTTTATTGAGCTAATTTATATTCCCAGAACATTCTTACGTTAACTTTTTACAGAGTCCGTATTCTAGTAAGAAACAAAATGCTTCAATCACTTTCTCTCTTTACCTTTACTGTGTGGGGCATGTGGCTAACTCTCCAAAATCAAATGGGCTCTCTCCCTCACTGACTACACTTTAATGACTGCAGCCCCCTGCCAGGAAGGGCCTGCTCTCTTCCCCTACAATTGTGTGACCTGCCTACTCTATTTCTAAACCTCTGAGTTACCCCATAAGGGTGCCTCAGTGGGCCCAGGCCTATTGCTTGAAACCAAGGAGAAGATAGAGATGGACAAGGCACAAGAACGGGTTTCCCTCCAAGACCTTCAGGCCACACCAGGGGAACAGGGGAGATGGGTAGGGAGCAGGAGGGATTGTGGCGTGTCATGTGGTGGCCACACTTTGGGGTCATGGTCACCCCTGAATCCAAAGCCATTAGGAAGGTGAGCAAGCTTGGTGGTGAACCATTGTGTGGACAGTGGGGCCTGCAAGTCCGGGGGAAAGGCCCAGGGGACTCCAGAGGCCTGAGGTGGGTGGGGGTGGGAATGCTGAAGGCTGCAGCAGTGAGAACTGTAACTGGGAGCCCCTCCGAATAAGAACTGGCTCACAGATCAAATAGTGTGTGGGTACATTTTGGATTATAAGACAGGTTTACATTTTAAAATAAAATTTGTAGTAGGGAAATGTAAATATAAATAAAAGATGCTTCCTTAGGGCACCTGGGTGGCTCAGTTGGTTAAGCGACTGCCTTCGGCTCAGGTCATGATCCTGGAGTCCCGGGATCGAGTACCGCACTGGGCTCCCTGCTCGGAAAGGAGCCTGCTTCTCTCTCTAACCCTCCCCCCTCTCATGTACTCTCTCTCTCTCTCACATTCTCACTCTCTCAAAATAAATAAATAAATCTTTAAAAAAAAAGATGCTTCCTTAATAGCTACTTGTAAATATATGACAGTATTTAAATAACCATGTTTTTGATCCAAAAAAACAAATATGTATGTTTTTTTATTCATCTAAGACAAAAGATAGCATATGAAAGAGAAATTAATATGTTGATATCCAGCTCAGTAGAAGTTAGCTCATGTTTAAATGAATGCCTGTTATATATATTTTTGAAAACTTGCATGACCCTGCCTCAATAAATTATTTGAGCTTAGGCATGGCTTAGCCACAAAAATGTTGGGAACTGATGGTCTAGACAGTGGAATTTTGCACCAAGCACTTGAGAGATTTACATTAGAATTTATTTAAAACAGTAAAGGAAAATGTATAATGAATTACTCTGTGCTTTATTTTAGTTTCAGTTCTCTCTCATCTTTTTTAGTATGCCTTCAAGATAGTGTGTTGGCTTTCTGGAAACATGGAATGCAGGGTAAAAGCTTCAAATCAGATGAGGTAAGGCTTCTCACATTACCTCCTGTGATTCCCACAAAAGATTTTAAATGTTGAAACATTCATTTTATGCATTTTCTTTCTGAACCCACATTACTCTGTTTAGAGCCTTTAATGCTTTGAACTGGTAGAGCAAAATTGCCAGTATTTTCCCTTCAGATAATTTTATTTTGTATTCATTGTATGATTCTCAGTGGCCATGAGGAATTGTCAAACATGAGTTTGTACAATTTCAGTTCTCTAATTTGTAATCTGTAAATGTGGTTGCCAAGGTTGCTAAACTTCTCTAAATTTGGTAAGTCTTTTCCATAATCTATAAATGTATAGCTTCTTTTTTAATACTATTTTTTAAATTTTAAGTTAATATGTATTAGATCACAGCACTAAGGAAAAATCTAAGAAAATTAACTCATTTAGTAAGTAATTATTGAGTACCAACAACATGCAAGACACTATTATTATAACACTGTAAGGCATAATGAAGCATAATTATAAATATCAAACCTTTTAGACCATCCGTGTTCCAGGCACTTTACAAGTATTAGCTTATTTAAAGCTAATAATCCAGTGGGGTTAGGTACTATTCATAGTCCCATTTTTTTTTTTTAAGATTTTTTTTTTTTTTATCTGACAGAGAGAATACAAGCAGGGGGAGTGGCAGGCAGAGGGAGAGGGAGAAGCAGGCTCCCTGCTGAGCAGGGAGCCCGATGTGGGGCTAGATCCCAGGACCCTGGGATCATGACCTGAGCCGAAGGCAGATGCTTAACCGTCTGAGCCACCCAGGCGCCCCTCATAGTCCCATTTTTTATAGGCACAGAGTGGTTAAGTATCTTGCCCAGGTTAAGTGGCTAGGTAAATGGCAGAGTCTGGATTTGAAGGGAGGGTCTTCAAAAATCACTTCTAGTTGAGATAATCAGGCTACATTTTATGCAGGAGAGGGACCTGGAAGATGAATCCTAATAGTTAAGATGATCCTAACATTTCCTACTCATATGAGTACCCGTGTAATTCTTCTACACAATTGTCTCACACATTTTTGGACTTATTTTAAAACTGAAAGTCTTCTATTTGAATTATCTTTAGTTTTATCCATGCTCATATTTATATGTGACTGATTATTTGTACCTCTTACATGAATATGGAGTCAGAATGCTTCCAAGAGAAAATAGCATAAATCAGCTGTCTTTGAATATATCAGTTTATCTAGTTACTCATGTCACTAAATGTTACCACGTCCCTGCATTTAATGAAACCTGTAGTCCTACTTACTGCCATAAAATTAATTGTCCTTAGATGCTTTTCTCAGTGTGTCACTCCTGTGGTTAAAAATCTATAGAAAATACCTGTTGCTCACTATATCATGTACAAATTCTATTTCCTATTTTTAACTCATCTTGCTTACCTCTTTCTTTTTGTGTTCTCATCCTTCATTTGCGCCTAGCTGTGATATTCATAAAGTACTACTCAACCATTCAACCACAAAAAAAAGAGTATATTAATAAACTGGTTCCCACTATGCGTGCCAGGGCTTAACCGTAAAGGGACCACCTAAGGAAGGATATAGAGCATACTTCAAAATAGACTCATTTGAAGGTGGGAAGGCTGGTGCATTTATACACCAACTGCTGTCTCTTTTGATTAAGTGTTATTCCCAGGGATATAAACTCCCCACACTTTGGAATAGTACCTGCACATGAGTTTGTGTACCTTCTACAGCTTTGGAGAAAACAGAGCAGAGGAATACCATAGATAACACTGAAGTAAGACACTAGTACTTGGGAGTACAGCTCTGTGGAACTCAGGTGGGCTATGGGGTGCCACGTCAAGCATCTGCACTGAGGGAAAGGAAAAAAGAGTAGGGGCTCTGCGGTTCAGCAAACCTGTATTGAAATCCTGGGTCTACCAGTTATATAATCTTAAGCAAGTTATTCAACTTCTCTGAGCCTTAGTGGTTTTTTTCCCCAATAATATGGGAATTATATATCACAAAGAATTCTCTTAAGGAAAGTACCTGACCAATACCAGATGTTCCATAAATGTTCATTTATTTCTTAATAAGGCAGTCAAAAAAAAACTTACTAAAATTTATATCATTTGAGGAATTGAGCCTATCAAAAATTGCTCTGTCTAAATGGTTTTTAAATTATGATTTAAATAATATGGGGATGAAGGTATGACTATAGGTATTTTCTTTTCATAGGTTACCCAGGAGATTTCAGATGAAACAAGAGTTTTCCGCTTATTGGGATCAGACAGGTAATAGTTTGGTTGTTTTAATTTCATTACCAAAGGAGTTCAGTAGTTGTGTTCTTAATTATATTATCACCCTGTAACTGTTTCAAACAAGATTCTTAGAAGGCTCAGCAACTTAGAGAAATTTCCTTGTATCTTTATTGAGATAGAGAAGAATTTAACTATTCGATTCAGCAATCTTCCCACCAGTGTGAGGACCGTGATTCTAGAGATATAGTCAGCCAAAACAGTGTGTTCATGCCCCTAGTACCATGACATATTTCAGGTCCCTTAATTTTCATCATTTGTTCCTGGTTTGTTATTTTCTATTAACTATCACTACATAAACCCAAAAGAATATGCACTTCCTGACATTTTTGTATCATTTTGTATCCGAAAACATTTGACTCCGTTTCTGAAGTCAGTCTAAAGTAGAAGGAATTATGTGGTCTCTCTGATCAAAATGAAAGACAAATTCCAAAACTGTGCCATCTTAGGAAACAAATGTAGTAGCTTTTGTTCTTCAAAGTCTATATTGTCTACCTCTACAATTAATAAAATACCCCTCCCTTCCTATTTTCCCACCCAAAGTTGTTACTGCAGCAAAATTGGCTACGGTAATAGGCATCAGTTGTGAGGCAAGGACGAAAAACCTCCGGTCTTCCAGCTCAGGCTGGTCACAGAATCACTGTTTGGATGGGTGCCTCTTAGATTCCTGTTTTCTTCTCTACGCTCTTCGTTCACCCCCTTCTTGTTAGTGTATATCGACCCTTGAACAACACAGGTTTCAACTGCACGGGTCCACTTATATGCAGATTTTTTTCAATAAATACAGTACAGTACTGTAAATGTATTTTCTCTTAGGATTTTTTGAATAACTTTCTTCTCTAGCTTACTTTACTGTAAGAATACAGTATGTAGATGCATAAAGCATACAGAATATGTGGTAGTCAGCTGTTCATGTTATCGGTAAGGCTTCGAGTCAGCAGTAGGCTAAGTTTGCAGGGAGTTAAAAGTTATACATGGATTTTCAACTGTGCAGGGGGTCAGTGCCCCTAACCCTAATGTTGTTCTAGAATCAATTGTATTCTAAAGCTTTATTATACTTTTTATTGGCAAATACGAGTAAGCAAATTTGGTTTTAATTGGAGTAAGATGATGAGACTATCCTGAAATGTTTTGAGTATTTTATATTCATAAATTCATACAGTTGTTATTCAGTTTTGTTTTTAACCTATGAAGTGTAAAGCTGAATTTGACAGTGCACCTGTGATCTTTATGAGAATATGAACAATGATATTCTTTCCTGGTTTGATATTAGTATTTGAATGAAGCATGCAGTCTCTGTTTTTACTTTTAAACAAGCCTTTTGTTTTGGTTTAATTGCAGGGTTGTCGTTTTGGAAAGCAGGCCAACAGAAAATCCTACTGCACACAGCAATCTTTACATCTTGGCTGGACATGAAAATAGTTACTAAACAACAAAAACTGATCTCAAATGACAGGAAAATGACTATACTCCATTGAAATCAGCAAAAATATCTTAAGTTCAGTACAAACTACACTATGATTTACTTTAACTTCTATGGGTTATATCTCAAATAATCTGTACTTTAAGGTAGAATTCAATATTTTCTGTAGCTGGAAACAGCTGTTCTATCTCTTGCCACTGTGTGGTGGTTATATCAAGTTTGCTTAATAAAAGCTATGAGACAAATAGTCCTCTAGTTCCAGGAAACACAGTCTTTTAAAAACATATTGTAACAAGGGTGCCATGATATTTTTAGATAACAACTCATGTGATTATCTTCAGAGGGATAAATTTAGTGATAGTTTTCTTATTTTATACCATGTTTTATTCCTTCTTAATGAACATAATTTGATAAAAAAATTATCAAATAAGCCTTTCACTTTGACATTGGCCATTCTGTATGTTTTTGTAAAATAGAATATTTAATCCTTATTTATTAATCTCTTGCTGGAGTGGTGTGATATATGTAACTTTTAGCAAAGGAGGGTTTCAGAGCAGTTTAAATTTTTTTATAATGTATAAAAATTTTGTTTAACTTTTAAGAGTAGTACTTTGAGGGGTTAAAGGCAGTGTGTTTGGATTCAGTACATACATGCAGTTTTGCTTAACACAAGTATTTTATAATACAGGATCATCCAGAATTGCCTTAAAAGGGAGTTTTGTGTTTTCAATTATAATAGTTGCAGGGGGTCATACAGAAGATACTGATAATGGTTGAAATATTGTTAGAGGGGTGTGTGTGTCTAGATGTGACTACCATGTGTATGTATTCTTGACAAGCAGTATAATATACCTGTGATTTTTTTTTTTTACATAAGGGATCATGCATAATAAATTAATACTCATATATATGATCATCCCTGATGTAGGGGGGACGTATTTAACTGCCCGTGATATGTATTTTACTTATACTGTACCAGAGGGGAAACTGTAAAGCAGCTACATGTGTAATCTTGGTTTTTTCACATATGTAGGTATCCATTTTGAGTAGGTTTAAGGAAAAAAAATCTTTAAATAAAATTGAATTCCTGATGGGATAGTATAAATAAGTATTTTAAAAACCAGTATTCTAAAAATAAAGGATAGGGCCATTATTGAGTTTCTCTTTTGCTATTGTTAGTATTCAAAATTAAAGTGTCACTTTTGGTACCTGTTGTCTTAATGCATTTACTGAGAACAGTTAGCATTGAGATGATGAACAAGGGGTTAGCAATAGCAAAGTATAGATTATATTCAGCAGTTACTTGAGAGGACAACAGTATAACAATCTCAGTCAGTCTTTAGCAGTTCTGTAAAATAGTATTATCATTTCCATTTTTCAGATGAGGAAATAAGGGTTTAGCCAGGTTAAGAGATTTACCCTGTTCACACAGCAAGTTGGTGGTTGAGCCAGACCATGAGTCTTGTGACTCTGTTCTTTTCACTATGCAAACACAAAAATGTTATGCAAATAAAATATAAAGTAAATTTTCTTTAAAAATGCACATATGATCTGATTTCATTAAGTGTGTGCTTGTTTATTTCGGGTATGTTAAAGGGGGCCTCTGAACTAAAGGACACTGGAACACCAGATGGCAGGCAACCTTACTCAGAATATTTACATACTAGATACAAAGACCAGTGTCCTCCTTCTCTCACTGAATCCTGGCAGCCAGACCTTCCCATCCCAACAATATTCGAAGTCTTCTCTCTGCAATCTGGCCAGTTCAGGTGGAAAGACCTAAATAGATCCCGACATGAAAATCATAGTTAACATGCCCACCACCCCATGCATCCAGAGCTCACAGTTCATCTTACAGTCCTATGCTAATAATAATGATAAAACAACCAAGACATAAAATCTCTGAGGAAAACCTATCACATAAGAGGAAGAAAACAGTTTTCGGGAAAAAAGCACTTAGAGGGAACAGACTATCCAAGATGATGTCAAAAGAAAAAAATATATTCTGAAAGATGTAGCTATGAATCAAGAGTAGGAAACGAAAAAGGGAGCTTTCAAAAAATAAAAAGCTCTTAGAAAATATGATAGCATAGTTGAATAATTCAATAGAAGATTTAGAATATAAAGTTGAAGTTTCTGTGATGAGCACTGGGTGTTCCATATAAGTGATGAATTACTAAATTCTACTCCTGAAACCAGTATTACACCAAATGTTAACTAACTAGAATTTAACTAAAAACTTGAAATTAAAAAAAAAACTTGAACTTTCTCAGAAAATAAAAGGAAATGGAAACACTGGGGGCAAGTTAAGATTAATAACCCAGGAGGCCCATTATCCAGTCTCTCCAAAAAGAAACAAGGAAGAAATCAGTGGAGTATTTCAAGAAGCTTTTCCAGTACTAAAGAACTTTAGATTGTAGAATGAAAAAACAACAGTAGATTACAAAAACCTATACCAAAGCACATCATTGTGAAGTTTCAGAGACACTGGGGTCAAAGAGAAGATCGGCTGTTTCCAAAGAAAAAGCGCAAGTTCTATACCAAGGAATAAGAATCAGGATCAAAGTTCAACAGAAGTATTGCCTTCAAAATTCAGAAAGAAATTTCCAACCTAACATTCTGGACCCAAATAAACTATTAATCAAACCTAAGGGTAAAAATGAAGATATTTTTAGCTTTACAAGCTCTAAAAAACCTTAACTCCCATATAGCCTTGCTCAGGAAGCTACTAGAGGATGTGCTTCATAAAAATCAGGGCATAAATGAAAACATAAGATGCAGAAAATGGGATTCCATACAGGAGGGAGATGAAGGAAATCCTTGGTTGATGGTGATGGGATATCCAAGGATGACACTAGACCAGGCATAGAGAACATAACGGAAGCATATTAGAAGCTCCTGGAGAGACCATTTCAGAAAGAATAAACTGGTAAAATACCTGATGCATCTCAGTATCTTTAAGAGTGAAACTACTAGGGGCGCCTGGGTGGCTCAGTTGTTAAGCGTCTATCTTCGGCTCAGGTCATGATCCCAGGGTCCTGGGATCGAGCCCCGCATCGGGCTCCCTGCTCCGCGGGAAGCCTGCTTCTCCCTCTCCCACTCCCCCTGGTTGTGTTCCCTCTCTCCCTGTGTCTGTCTCTGTCAGATAAATAAATAAAATCTTTAAAAAAAAAAGTGAAACTACTTGCAAAGAGTAAGAAGTTTCTACTGAGACTGAGAAAAGAACAAAGGTAAGATCATTTACTTCAGAAACCCCAGAAAACAGGCCTGAGGGACTTTTGATATGGAGATGGAGAAGTGGGAAAGGTTGATAGAAGAGTTCATTATTGATGTCATTGCCATGTAGACAATGGCAGCTGGATTCTACCAGGTCTTTAAGAAGCTGTGTGATAGCTCCCACAATTGTCTCCTGAAAGACAAGTGGCTGGAGCCTTTATCTACAGATTCTCACTCCTCATGGTAGAGTTGCTGCGGGCATTATCTCCAAGTGTACCAAGTTGTACCTGGCACTTTGGCCAGGTAAGCTCCGTCAGTGTCAGAGAAGGCCCTGATGCAGAAAGCTGAAAGAGTATGAGGTAAATCTGAGCCCATTTAGAACCATCCACTGCCTAAGTGGCTGAAATCAGAGGTGGGTGGAAGGGATTTTTCAAGGCCCCAGGGTTCAATCAGTGATGCTATTGTTTCTTAAATAAAACAAACAGGAAAGCAAAATAGTGTATAGAAAAGAAAAAGTCAACTAGGACCAGGGGTTGATTGGCATATTGTTAACAGTAAATACTGATCTAATCAAAATGGCAGCATAGTTGAAGTGGGAGAGGACATGGTGTTGTAGAGGTAAGGTAGAAAACTTACCTAGATCATCCTATTTCACAGTAGGAAATAAATGGATAATACCTACAAATTAAAAATCAAGAAATAGGGGCACCTGGGTGGCTCAGTTAAGCGTCTGCCTTTGGCTCAGGTCACGATCCCAGGGTCCTGGGATCAAGCCCCGCATCGGGCTCCCTGCTCCGCGGGGAGTCTGCTGCTCCCTCTCCCACTCCCCCTGCTTGTGTTCCCTCTCTCGCTGTGTCTCTCTGTCAAATAAAATCTTTAAAAAAATTATAGCTTATTTAGTGACAGAAGTAAAATAATCTGCTAAAAGAAAAGTTTTTGAGGTGAGGGGTGGGGGAGGGGCATGTATTTTGGGTGACAAACTTTAAGGACTATTTGGTTATTTATGTGCATGCCTATATTTGGGGGTTTTTGTTGTTTTTAATAAGATTTTTATTTGTTTATATGTCAGAGAGAGAGAGCAGGGGGAGGGGCAGAGGAAGAAGCAGGCTCCCCGCTGACCCGCTGAGCAAGGCAAGAACACTAATGTGGGACTCAATCCCAGGACCCCAGGGTCTCATGACCTGAGTGAGCCAAAGGTAGACGCTTAACTGACTAAGCCACCCAGGTGTCTCGGTGTTTAATGTAAAAGAAAATTTTAACTTTAAAAGTATGAACCACTGTTAGATAAACAGTATGAACAAACATATATAACAAGTTCAGCTTCTTAAACTGTACCTTACACATAGTAGGCATTCAAAAAATACTGATTATAGTTAATGTATGAATAATGTGGAAGGAGGCATAGTAATTGGGAAGGAAAAACTAGAGTACGTAAACCCACAAGGTCTTGTGAGAGAAAGTATTTTCATCAAATTACTTTTTTTTTTTGTTAAGTCTCCCCTATCCTTTTTTCCCCCCAAAATTCCACCAAGCACCAAGCACCCTGGAACAATGGCACCTAGAGGCCATGACCATTCCAGTTTCATTGCTTGACTCATAAGCTCTCCCACCCTGAAATTCTGATTTGTCACCAAAAATGTAAACCTTTTACTTCACTCAGGTCACTCAGTTCAAGGTATAACTTTTGCACAACAGCTCTCACTGCTTAAGCCAGCCTACTTTCTGGTTTTCAGAATGTCTACAGCACACAGAGATTATACATGTCAGTGTAACACTCAGTCGTTACTAGCCAGCTGAACCACAGCACTTAAGCACTTAGACACCTTACTCAAGCTGCCTGGGCCACCATCTCCTTATCTGTTGATGGAAAATAATGGCCACTTCACGTGGCTATTAGGAGGATTAAGTGAGATCATGTTCAGAAAGTTTCTTGGTCAAGGTAAGAAAAAAAAGTTGGCTCCTTTACTTTTCACCAAGAATCTCACTTAAGGTCATAAAGAGTGCATTATCATTCTTTAATTTTCCTCTCAGTATGTATATCATACATTGGTAAACTTACCATGGGGCTTTTTAAATTCTGCTTTTTTCAAGTTCCTTATATGCTTTTTCATTACAGAAATAACCAGTATCTTGTACTGAAGGTCCAAGAAGCTCCCATACCAAACCTAGCAGAAGGGATCATGTTAGATTTTACTGAGAAATTGCAGAGTGTTCCTAAAGGATCTTAGGAGAGAGCAAGAACATTTTTTTAATATCTACTACATTGACATCAGGAACGAAGTCAAATATTCTCACTTTCACCACTTGTTATTCATTGTACTAGAGATCCTAGTCACTTCAATGAAACTAGAAAACTAAGAAATTTAAAAATGAAAGATTAAAAGATTTGGAAAGGGGGCGCCTGGGTGGCTCAGTGGGTTAAGTGTCTGCCTTCAGCTCAGGTGGTGATCTCAGGGTCCTGGGATCCAGCCCTGCATTGGACTCCCTGCTCTGCGGGAAGCCTGCTTCTCCCTCTCCTCTACCTCTTCCCCCCACTTGTGCTCTCTCTAGCTCACTCTCTCAAATAAATAAATAATCTTAAAAACAGGTTTGGGAAGGAATAAAAATACTATTATTTGCAAATAAACTTAGAAATCATAAGTGAATCTGGAAAAACAGCTAGATGCACTGTCAACATATCTGTAATAGAGAATGAAATTTTAGAAGGATTCCATTTACATTATAGAAAACTATCAGATAAGAAAAAATGAGATGTAAGATCTGTATACTTAAAACTAACAAAACATCACTGAAATTAAAGAAGACCTAAATAAATGGCAGAGGATGCCATGTTGATGAATTAGTTTTGATACTGTATTTCTCTTTATTTGCGAGAACACAAGGCAGGGGGGACGATGAGCAGAGGCAGAGAGAGAAGCAAATTCCCCGCTGAGCAGGGAGCCTGACACAGGGCTCGATCCCAGGACCCTGGGATCATGACCTGAGCCGAAGGCAGACGCTTAACCCGACTGAGCCACCCAGGTGCCCCAGAATTAGGTTTGATGTTGTAAGGCTGCCAGTTGATATTAAGATTGTGTGATCCCAGCAGATATTTCTATAGAAATTGACAAATTGATTCTAAAATTACATAAAATGCGAAGTGTCAGGAATACTCAAGGCAATCTTGAAGAAGAAACACAAACCTGGGAGTCTTAGGCTACCGGATTTCAAGAGATGATAGAGCAACATTGGCATGAAGAGAGACAATGAGATACAGTCATGAGTCCAGAAACAAGGCACACTTAGCTTATTTTTGAATAAGCTGGAGTGAAGCAAGAATAGCCTTTTCAATAAGTTATATTGAAAACAACAGAAAATCAAGGGAATCTTGACTCTACCTCACACAACAAAAATACCAAATAGATTGTAAATGATCTAAGGTGTATAAAACAATACTGCTTTTAAAATAAAACATAATATCCTCACAAACTTGGGGTAAGCAAAGATTTCCCAAACAGATCATTAAGGCTTTGACCATAAAAGAAAAAGTTTAGATAAAATGGACTTAACTAAAATTAAGATACTCTGGGGCGCCTGGGTGGCTCAGATGGTTAAGCGTCTGCCTTCGGCTCAGGTCATGATCCCAGGGTCCCTGGGATCGAGTCCCGCATCGGGCTCCCTGCTCCTTGGGAGCCTGCTTCTCCCTCTGCTTCTCTCTCTCTCTCTCTCTCTGTCTCTCATGAATAAATAAATAAAATCTTTTAAAAAAATAAAATAAAGATACTCTGTTATCTAAGGACACCCTCACAAGAAGGAAAGGACAAGCCACAACATGGGAGAAGAGGCTTGCATTACATATGTCCACGCGTACCCAAAAGAACTTGCACAAATCATTAAGAAAAAAGACAGACGGGGGACTGACTGGCTGAGTCAGTAGAGGCTGCGACTCTTGATCTCAGGTTTGAGAGTCTGAACCCCACGCAGGGTGTAGAGATTACTTAAAAAAATAATAAGATCTTTAAAAACAAAAAAGGCAGACAATAGAAAAATGGGCAAAAGATTTTTTTAATTTAATTTTTTTAAAGATTGATTTATTTATTTAACAGAGAGAGAAAAAGAGAGAGAGAGCACAAGTAGGCAGAGCGGCAGACAGAGGGAGAGGGAGAAGCAGGCTTCCCACTGAGCAGGGAGCCCGACGCGGGGCTCGACCCTGGGATCATGACCTGAGCCGAAGGCAGCTGCTTAACCGACTGAGCCACCCAGGTGCCCCTGGGCAAAAGATTTTGAACAAGCCCTCCACAAAAGGTAATATCCAGGTCATCAATAAATACATGGAAATGTATTCCACCTCCTTGGTGATCAGAGGAATGCAAATTAAAACAACGCAGTACTTTTACACACCCACCAAAATGGCTAAAATAAAAAGGACAAACAAATACTGTGAGATTGTGGGGAAGCCAGGGCACTTACACATTGCTAGTGGGAATGTAAAATGGCACAATACTTTGGAAGACAATTTGGCAGTTTCTTAAAAATAGTAAACATAAATTTACCATATGACTCAGCAATTCCACCCCTAGGTATCTGCCCAAGAGAAAACATGTCCACATAAAGACTTGTATGCAAATGCCCAAAGGTGCATTATCCATAATAGCCAACAAGTAGAAGCAACCCAAATATCCACCAGCTGGTAAATGGATAAACAGTATATGTTCTATCCATGCAATGGAATGCTATTCAGCAATGAGAAGGAACAACACACTGATAAATGCCACAATGCAGATGAACCTCAAAAACATGTTAGGTCGGGTGCCCGGGTGGCTCAGTTGGTTAAGCGACTGCCTTTGGCTCAGGTCATGATCCTGGAGTCCCGGGATCAAGTCCCGCATCGGGCTCCCTGCTCGGCGGGGAGCCTGCTTCTCCCTCTGATCCATTCCCCTCTCATGTACTCTCTCTCTCTCATTCTCGCTCTCTCAAATAAATAAATTAAAAAAAAAAAATGTTAGGTCAAAGAAACTAGTCCTAAAAGATCACATATTATAATGATTATATGAAATGTCTACAAAAGGTAATTCTATGGAGACAGAGGGTAGACTAGGGACAGGGGTTGAGAAGGGAGAGTGACTGTAAGTGAGCACGAGGTTTCTTTTTGAGATGATGAAAATGTCCTAAAATGAGACGGGGGGGCACCTAGATGGCTCAGTTGGTTGAGTGTCAGACTTGGTTTTGGCTCAGATCCTGATCTCAGGGTCATGAGATCGAGCCCAGTCTCAGGCTCTGCACTTAGCAGGGAGTCTGCTGGAGATTCTCTCTCCCTCTTCTTCTGTCCCTCCCCCACAAATAAATAAATAAATCTTAAAAAAAAAAAAAGAAATGATGAGACACCTGGGTGGCTCAGGTGGTTAAGTGTTTGCCTTTGGCTCAGGTCATGATTTCAGAGTCCTGGAATCGAGTCCCGCATCAGGCTCCCTGCTCGGTGGGGAGTCTGCTTCTCCCTCTGCCCCTCCCCCTGCTCGTGCTCTCTCTCTCTCTGTCTCAAATAAATAAAATCTTAAAAAAGAATGAGACTGTGGTGATAGCTGCAAAACTGTACACTTATTAAAAATCATCTATCTGCACACTTAAAGTGACTACATTTTACGGTATTTTAAGTATACCTGAATAAAGCTAAACAGAAAAAGAACATCCAAGGGGTCAATAAATACTTGTAAAGGTGTTCAAATTCATTAGATACCAGAGAAACATAAACTGAAACAATAATCCCACTACAAAATAAGCTGACAGTGCAATACTACCACGCATCCCACCAGAGTGACTAAATGACAGAAGACAGTAGGAAGTGTTGATGAGGCTGTGGGGCAGTTGGAACTCATGTACTGTCAGAAGAAGTGGAAACTGGTACTAGTCACTTTGAAAAACAAGCGCAACGGACACATCTCAGCAGCCAGCATTTCCAGTCCTAGGTGTACGCCTCAAAAACACGGTTACCAAAAGACCTAGAAGACTGTTCATAGCCGCATTATTCATAGTTTCCAAAAACTGGAAATAACCCAAATGTCCATTTACGGTTGAAAGGATAAGTTGTGAGATGCTCACAAGTCAAATACTGCAATGCAAGGAGGAGCTATGACAAGATGCCTTTCGACACCTCTCCCCCAAAATAAACAGAAGGTTCCAGGTAAGAGTCCAGACATTGAGAACATTAAAAGTAGACTGTAGGATTTCACTTAAATGGAGTTCCAGAACAGGCAGTGTGTAGTGTAATGTTAGAAATCACTACAGGATAGTGGTTACTTTTGAGGAGGAGTGAGGGAATACTGGTTGAGATGGGGCCTGAGGGGATGCTTTTGAGGTGCTGGAAATGTTCCATTTGTCACTTCTCAGCAAGCTGTGCACTGATGATCGATGCACTTTTTTTTTTTTTTGCATGTACATCAATAAAACATTTATTAGAGTCCATGCCAAGACCTGTACTGGGGAGAATATTCTTTAATTTTCAAACATTAACCCAATGATATCAGAAGTGGGGCTCCTGTTTTATAAATGAGAAAACCAAAGAGGTTAGTCCTTGTCACAGACTGTTCCACAGAAGGGGGACTTACTTGGGGAACCAGCTGTGTGGAAAATAAGAGCAGGAATAAGCTGAAAGGCTCTGGCAGAAGTGACACACATGAACTGAGACAGGGAGGAAGAAGAATTTGCTAGAGCCTCAGACTGCAGTACAGCTCTGTGAGCAGAGCATCTTGGCCAGTCAGTGGGCAGCCCCAGAGCAAAGACTGCCCACTAGAGGATTTTCGTGTTAGAAAAGATGAGCTCAGCTTTCAAAACCATAGGCAACTCAGTCATTACCTGGGAGCAGCCAAGTGAAAGCTTGGACAAAGCTGGGCTGATTCTGAAGGTTCACTAATTTCTTACAGCAGGTTCTCTCTTGAAGGGAGATCTGACTGGCACCTACCTAAAGCTGCCACGCTCACACACTAAGTTAACTGGAAAGTTGGAGTGAATCCCAGATCCATCTCCCTGGATCCAGACAGTCCCTTCACGACCATTTAAATAGACACCTACCAGTTATGGCTCAAATATCTACGAAAGCCATTAAACTAGTCCATATCTCTGGAGGAAATATAGTATTTGGAAATGGAAAGATGGGAGTAAGAAGCATTCCCCATGAGGAAACTATCTGAAATAAATCTAAGTGATAGTTAAACTTCTGTATCAGGGTTCTTTGGCTGTCCTTTAGTGGTTGTAGATTCAAGAAAAAGCTGCAGAACCGGGCTCAGAGAAGAGCTACTTGCAGGAGCCAGGGCTTGGCCCCTTTGGGTCTCAGGAGGAATCCGTTTCTGCAAGATTCCGGTTCTGAGGGAAGAGAATCTGCTCAGCCTGGGGTTGGTCATCCGTTGGGCATGGACGGGAAGGTGCCTTAAAACAACAGTCACAGTGAGACAGATCACCAAAGCAGAAGGAGGAAGGAAGGTTGGGCTTTTAACAGAAGGAGAAATGGATGCTGAGCTGGTAAAAGCAACAGATGTCCTGTGTAGCTATAAACCATCACTCGGTGAAGCTTAAAAAAAAACCAAAGCCACTTACCACGTGTGAGTGAAACAAATCATTATGATCTTCACCCACAAGTTTTTTCTTCAGCAATTTTGGTAAGTGTAAGATTTAGCACACTCTAAATATGACATTTAATTTTGGATATATGACTTCATCCTGGTCATGTTTGTCAAGTCTAAATCTTCCTGGATTAATAACTTCACTGTGGTTATTTGCGATTAACTACAGGACACAGAGAATCCAGTGATCAATGTTCGTCCTTGAGCACCTGTCAGAGCATCCCAGCCCTTTGACGTGTAACTGCTCTGTATAAAGCACTGACTGACTGTATCAAGCTTTCAAGGATATACTTCTGTTTATGGTTTCCGAAAACCCACAGTGAATACCGGTGTCCACTTAAATTCCTTAAAGCCCAGGGGCGCCTGGGCGGCTCAGTCAGTTAAGCAGCTGCCTTTGGCTCAGTTCATGACCCCAGGGTCCTGGGATCAAGCCCCGCATCGGGCTCCCTGCTCAGCAGGGAGTCTGCTTCTCCCTCTCCCTCTGCTGCTCCCCCGTTTGTGCTCTCTTGCTCTGTCAAATAAATAAATAAAATCTTTAAAAAAAATTTCTTAAAGCCCAGTGTACAAAGTCTCCTTCTCCAGGATCCCACAACCTCTTGTGCATCCTTTATTAAAGCTCCTATTACCATACAACAGGTAGGAATTCCTTTCTCTCATAAGGATAAGGAACAATGACACTTATAGCTGCATCCCCAGCACCGAACAGTTCCTGACACGTAGTAGGTAGTTAGTAAACATTTGTTGTATTAAACTACAATAGAATGAATAGCATGCGGTAACTTACTCGTGTATAACTAGTAAAAATTTTCTTTGACTCAAGTCTTGCTCCTGTAAAATGCAGATATATTGCAAATACCTTCCAGTTTTCTGAAAATGAGGAAAGTATTGGGAGTAAATTAGTTAACATTATTGAGTCTAAGAATATCAGTCAGGATCTAGGCAACAAAACAAGACACCACAGTAGGTATTTTACTAGAGAATTAATACGTGGAGTTGTTCCACAGATGTTAGCAGAAATAGGACATGCAGAGAACCCAGGAGAACAATAACTGCGGGAAGCAGTCACCGCCAACAGGGTGGGAGGAAGCAAAGGGTCCAGTGTGGGATTACTAGAAGCCGGCGACTGAGAGGAGCAAAGCCCGTAAGATGGTGCTCTGACCACTGTGGAGGGGCTGCTGCCCAGCTGCTCCAAGCTCAGCAGGAGCTCAGAGGAAGGGGCCCATGAAGTTGGGGCTCACACCTTGAGAAGAGAAGCTGCCTGGCTAATGCAGGTACCTCTGAAGGTGTGTCATAATTCAGGTTCTGGAAGGGCCAAAAGAAGCTGAAGCTAGGGAGAACTCCCACAGGTAAGGAATAGCAAGAAATGGAAAGAAGGTTTTTTCTCCTTTTCTACCCTCCATTCTCCTCCTCATGTCCCCAGCTGGTCCAACTTTACTGGAATGGACTCTGAAAATTTCTAAGTTGCCCTTGCTAAAACTTAGTGGTGTAGAAGAAGTACCGAGAATTAACAAATTTTAGTTAGGTACCTGCTGTGTACCAGAAAGTATATTTTTAAAGACTATTTCTGTCATGCTTGGGCACAGTGAACCTGTGGCACTCAGTTTGATCAAAGATAAGAGTAACGTGGATCATAAAGGAATGGAAGATAGAATGGTTCAGTTAGCAGTGCGAGTCTATGTCTATCCCATCTATAAGGACAGAATTTCAAGATATTTAAGTACTCCACAGAATCTTTTTGACTGGGAAAATTATTTTCTTCAGGGGTGTGAACAGATGTCTAATCTCAGAACTTCTGGGATCACTTCTTGGTGCCAGTGGCCTTCGGGACTTTGAGCACGTTGAAGCGCAGTCTTGCTCAAGGGTTGGCACTCGCCCACCATGACGATGTTGGACATCCCTGAAGCAGGGCAACAGGTACACGGACATGATCCTGTGGTTGTACTTTCAAATGTTGTGGAGGTAGGCTCAGAGGATGACAGTGGTCCTGTGCATCTTCATCTTGGTCAGCACACCAGACAGAATCCGCCCTCGGATGGAGACATTACCAGTAAAGGGACATTTCTTGTCAATATAGGTGCCCTCAATCGCCCCCTTGGGCACCATGAAGCCAAGACCGATGTTTCTATAGTATCACAGAAACTTCTCCTTGCTAGTTCCTCCAAGCGGGACCCTCTTCTTATTTTGAAAGATGGTTGGCTGCTTTTGGTAGACATGCTTAGTCTGAATGCCTACCATCTTCCTGGCCACCTAAAGAAAGGGTAATCCAGAAAATCTTAACTTTTTTGCCACTTATTGTGCTAATGTTTTTACTTATAGCACAATTTACTTATACCACCTTATAGCAGCCACAGTGACACTGGAAAGAACACACACACACACACACACACACACACACACACACACACACACACACCCATCATTCCGAGGTCCTTTGGTGTCCTTTTTTCCCCCAGGAGTTCAAGAGTCCTTCAAGGGCCCAGACATGTCTGCTCTCTCCTTTCTGCTCCACATCAGAACTTGCTTTCCAGAGCCCCCACTTACAGCAGTGTGACACCAAAGAGCTAGACGGCGATTAGGTACCTCACCCTCCTTCTAGGACAGGAGAAAAGCTGAGAGGGTAACCAACTGCTCAGGATCACACAGTTAGTTATAAGGAGATGGGATTTGAGCTCAGACCTCTGAATGCCCAAGTGAGTGTTCTTTCCAACGTATGATGTGGCCTTGTATTAATACGTCATTTAGAGCCTACAATGGCCCTCCTTTTTCAGATATTTGCATTTTCTCGAGATCAGAACTTAAGTAAAATAATAACATGAAACTTTACATTAGATAGGATATGAAGGGAATCCTAGAGCTCTTCGGAAGTTCCTAAAACCGCATCCTATAGCTGCCTGCGTAGCAATCTTAGGGCACGCAGGAAGTCACTCACAACTTCTATTTTACTGAGAGAAAGGAGAAGGATCATGTGATCGGCACCTGCCATGTGTCAGACACGTGCTACACATTTTACCTGTGGGACCTCGTTTCATCTTTAAAACAAGTCCATTAGGCAGCTGTTATTGTCCCCATCTATAAACAGTGTGGAGGTACAGCACATATTTCTTACGCTTTGTGGCTGTCTTTGGAAACTTGCTCTACACTACAGTCATTTCCCACATTACGAATCTGGGGATTCATAGGCAGAAACTCAGACTCCCTTTCCCCGCACGTCCCCAACTCAGACTCACACAAGTCTCAGAAGGAGAGCGGTGTGAAGAAGCCATGCTGTCCTAAATCCATTTTCCTGGCTTGGACAGCAGACAGGAGTCTGGTCTTCAGTGACAGGAATGACAGAGAGCCTTGCGTGCCATGCACAGGCATCTTCAGCACCAGCCGCAGCAGCGGGGCTGGGGGCTGGCCGACACCGTCCTGCACGGTGGGTTTGGTATGGTTTCTGGCTGTGCAGCCTCCAGACCTGACCATCTGCCTCTCCCGGAGAGTCTACAAACTCCTGAATATCCCTTAATAAATCCCCTTCTGCTGAAACTAGCTGAAGTGGCTTCTGGGGTTGGCAACTAAGACCCCAGTCCACAGTTCAAAACCACAGTGAGATACCACCTCACACCCATCAGGATGACTACTGTCAAGAAAATAAAGAAAAAGAGAGTAACAAGTGTTAGTGAGGATGTGGAGAAACTGGAACTCTTGTGTACTGCTGGTGGGAATGTAAAATGAGGCAGGTGCTGTGGAAGACAGTATGGTAGTTCCTCACAAAATTAAAAATAGACTTAGCCTACGATCCAGCAATCCCACTTCTGGGTGTACCCAAAAGACTGAAGTCAGGGTCTCAGATATCTGTACACCTATATCCATAGCAGCATTATTCACAACAGCTAAAATATGAAACATGAAATATGAAAATGGAATGCCAATTGCCAGAGGCTGGGGTGGGGTGAATCGGAAGTTACTGCACATTGGGTACAGCGTTTCCACTTTACAAGATGGACAGCGCTCGAAGATGGTGGAGACGGCTGCACAACAACATGAAAGCCCTTAATACGACTGAGCTGTCCACTCAAAATGGTAAAGATAGTACATTTTATGTTATGTGCATCTTACCACAACTTAAAAACAAAGAAAAGACTGACAGTACCAAGCGCTTGCAATGATGTGGGGCACCTGGGACTCTCCCGCTTTGCTGATGAGTGTGAAAATGGTACAGCCATTGTGAAAAACCATATGGCGGTGCCTTGGAAGGTTACACAGACGTTTGCCATATAATCCTGCCATCCCAGCTCTACGTATGTACCCACCTAGGCCGCAGAAGAACTGATTGATAAGCAGGGCTCGGGGATGGGCGGCGGGAGGGGTAACATGAGGGGTACCTGTGGTGATAAGAGCTGTTCTGTAGGTTGACTTCATCGATGTGAATATTGGACCATAGTTTGCCAAGATGTTACCATCTGGGGAAACTGGGCAGACAGTTTACAGGATCTTTACAACTGTATGTGAATCTGCAATTTACCTAAAAAAAAAAAAAAGAGAGAGAGAGAGAAAATTCCCAGACCAAAGAAGAAGTAATTTTCCTGGTTTCACACAGCCAAAAAAGGGTAGAACCCAGATCTGAACCCTGGTCTGATTGGCCCTCTTCACGTGCTGTCCCCTTCCTCTGAGACCGTCCGTTGAGCAATCGCATGCTGTGAGCACTCAACCCTCACAACGACTTGGAAGGTAGCTAATTTCTATGTTGCAGATGACACGAAGGAAGCATAAGGAGGTCGAGCCACTTGCCTGAGTCCTCACAGATGGCTCACAGCAGAGCTAGAGAGCCGTCTGGCTCCAGAGTCCATGCTCTTACTAGGAAAATCAGGTCAAATGATGCTGAAGAAAAATAAATATGTTGCTGTATAAGGTGCAGGATTTCTTATTGTTTGGGGGAAATATACCTTAAATGTGTATTTTTTAAACGGATTTGTTTTAGATGCCTCACAATACCTCACTGCTAATACTTGATGAGCCATTCCTGTGAAAGCTGCTTACAATAATAGGATTTCCTCCTGTGGTTGTAACTATGATCTTCACTCAATCCTCGGCATGTATGCAGCTTAAAGATGACCTTATGAAACTATTTACATCTTTTGGATCAACAGATGCCTAAAAATTCAATGGTTGACATGGGAGATGTATCTAAGGTCCAGTGGTTTCTGTTTGTACAAAGAGTTAGACACCAGTGAATAAGCATCACAAAGTTGAGAGGACTTAAATTATTAACTCCATTCAAGAAATGAATGCAGTTTTATAACAATCTATATGAAAAGAAATCTCACTTTAAGTGAAGAGTATTTTTAAAGTGCAAATAATTCACACTCCCTGTCCTCTCCCCCACCTTGTCACATCCATGAATATTTCTATTTTGATACTGGGTTTTCTTAAGGCAGATTTCTATTTCTTTAGCCACACAATTGGAGTTCCCTAATTTGAAGCCGCAGTGGGGTATGGCAGGTGGAAAAAATACAAATCAGAATTGAGACCCAGGCTCTCAGCCTGTTTGCTGCCCAGAGCAAATTTGTTGTTTGCCTCGGAATGCCTCATATACATTTTCTGTATCTGTTTCCTCAAGTGCCAGGTGTGCCTTCTCGTCTTCCCAGACCCATGGGAAGTATTTTGAAAAGCCCTCCATGTTCTCCTATCTAGTTTCCTTCTTGTTTTGAGTTTGGAAAGGAAATCATTCCATGGGCACACACAGAAAATAGTTAATAACTACCATTTAGGGACACTTACGTTTCAGGCTCAATAACCACATTATCTTGAATCTTTATAACAATCCTACATGGTAGGATATATTAACTGGTTGGAATTATTAACAGCCCCATTTTATAAAAGAAGCAGCAGAGGGTGCAGAGGCAGGAGCACTGGCCATGGACACGGACATGGTGTTTGAGCTCGGGAAAGTCACTTCTTGGTCACCCGTGCCCAGTGTGGTGGCCGACATGTACCAGCTCTCAGGAAAAGCCTGCTTTCCAAACAGCTGTTTCTGTGTCATGGCTTTAAGCTGAAGTTCAGAAAGTCATTAATGTGCTTTCCTATTTCTTCAGTCTCATAAATTTACCTTTGGAAAATTTACCTTCTTTTCTAGCATGTAAGGGTTCAAAATCATAAAGCATGGAAATGTACATAGATTGCCTTATTTAAGATAAGTGTGGTGGGCAATCTAATGTCCAAGGTGGCAAAGAGATGTCCACTTTGAGGTTTTGAAACTTAATTTCCTGAAGAAGGATCATTGTATACAGTGACTCATCCACTGGTAGCCCAGGCCCAGCTACATAACTCTCCCAAGGTTTTAGTGTTAATATTGCTGAGCTCTTAAGGCATTTGGGTTCAAGGGTGAAAGTACTGGGTGGTTGCTTTAAAATCTGGAAATGCAAAAAAGGTGTTGAGGTTGTTAAGATTCAGAAACAAAGCTTTTTAGAAGAAGGGGTTCTTTAAAAGGATAGCTTGCCATATGTAAAATGCAATAAATATTTATTTTTTTTTTTTTTAGAGAGAGAGAAAGTGTGTGAATGAGTAGGGGTGGGGAGGGGGAGAGGGAGAGAGAGAATCTCAAGCTGGCTCCACGCTCAGCGCAGAGCCCAGACACAGGGCTCAATCTTATGACCCTGAGATCATGACCTGAGCCGAAATCAAGATTCGGACCCTTACTCCACTGAGCCACCCAGGCGCCCCTGCAATAAGTATTTAAAGGGAAAAACACACACAAAATAACTAAGGTTATGTTAATTAGGGATGAGAATACTTTATTTCACCATTGGCTAGGCTCACAAAGTCAAGGATGATAGGCCCTTATTTAATTTACAGTTATTTTCCCATATTTACATTAATTCACCAGTCTCCAGATAAGGGGAACAGTTACTTACATGTTTAGCAGTGATCTGTCACTTTACGTTGTTCACAGATGGTCCTCGTTGTCACCATTCCCTGTAGCACCTCCAAAGCACGGGCTTTGCAAATAGGTGCAGTTGGGTTTGAAACCTGGCTTTCCAGCCCCAGAGAGCTGGATGGCTTGTCTACTCTGACCAACCTCTCTGAGCCTCAGCTACCTCTTTTATAAAATGGGGCTGTTAATAATTCCAACCAGTTAATAGATCCAACCATGCAGGATTGTTACAAAGATTAGAGATAGTGTGGTTATTGAGCCTGAAACGTAAGTGTCCCTAAATGGTAGTTATTAACTACTCTGTGTATGCCCATGGAATGATTTCCTTTCTAAACCCACTTAAAGCAGGGAAAGTGAATTCCAGTATTTCCTCAAGCAGCTGTATAGTGTCATTTTAAGATCACGGTGACTCAACTCCCTTTTCCTTAAGGAAATAGAATTGGGAAAAAAAAGAAAAAGCTTCCAGCATTGCCCTGTGTTGAGCACTCAGAGGAGGTGTCAGTACTCTGCCCAACCTCGAGGGGAGGTTAGTTCTCCAGAGTGTGAGAAGAAAGCCTAATGACAAGACTCATGTTCCCGGCAGCTCTAAAAAAAGGAGGGTGCTACATTGTGCACTATAAGTACTTTGGGTCAATTCCCAGTGTCCTATACCTTCATTCAAAAATCCTGACAACTGGGGTGCTTGGGTGGCTCAGTTAGTTAGGCATCTGCCTTCTGCGTGGGTCATGATCCTGGGGTCCTGGGATGGAGCTGCTCAGCGGGGAGTCTGCTTCTTCCTCTGCCCCTCCCCCTGCTTGTGTGACTCTCAAAAAAAGAAAAACAACTTTATAAAAAAATAGTCCTGACAACCACCCCTACACATTAGGTACTTTTAGCGAAACAGGAGCAAAGGTTCTGGACTCACTGCCTATGTCCGCCTCTCCGCTTCACAACTCACTAGCTTTTTGCCCTTAGACAAAGGACTTAGCCATTCTAAAACTCACTGTCCTCATGTGAAACCTCTCGATAATGTTGATGCCCATCTCCCAGGGCTGTTGTGAGGCTCACGTATAAAATATTCTGAGCATGACGCCTGCCAGGAAGGAAACACTAAACAGTTATTATTGTTTACACAGTAGTAATTGTCTTGCACAATATCAAACACTAGTAAGAAGGTAGAAATCCTAGTCTTCTGACTCCAAACCCCAGGCTCCTTCTCTCTCACCATGTGTTACCCTGCAGAATGTTTCCTGCTTCCTTCAATGATTAAAATACCTCAGTACTGTCTGCGTAATCCACGGACACCGAAGAATTCTAATGATGCAGAGCTACAAATAAAAGATCATGGTAAGGAGAAAAAGAAAATGTTGTCTCACTGTTCTTTGCTCTTGCTCGAGAAGGAGGGCCCACATATCGGACCCTGTCTCAGTTCCCAAGAACTCTACTTCCCAGGAGTTGTATTTCTCTGATACCAAGACGGATTTCAGTCCTGCCGACCAAAAGCACTCCCTGTGGTGATTTGACAGTAGAGAGGCCACATTATCCTCTCTGTTTGGTGCTAAATGGTGACATCAACTGTTTATCTCCCTTTCAAAGTGACCCTCTAGTATTTTGCTCCAACTTCCTTCAAACAACAAAACTGGTGCTGTTGCCAGTCACGCTGGCTTTCTGGTTCACTGCCCACGAAGGCCGAAATAAATGGTGCCCTTGCTCCCTACTTTAACTACCACTGGGCTGGGCACAGTTCCAGGCTCCTTGGGTACTGAACCTTGCAGGGTCCATAAAGTTAATTTTCCAGACTCACTGCAGCCTGGCATGAACTTCAGACAAGGCAGCTCTGGAGAAAGTCACAATGACTTTCCCATATCACTTAAAAATAATTTTTTTAACTTGTCAAAAAGAAACATTCACCAACATAGACCATAGGCTGGTCTTAATACATTGCAAAGTTTAAATCATACAAAGAGAGTTCTCTGAAAAGAATGGATCTCTGATTCTAGAAAACAGGAATAAAAAGATATCTAGAAAGTCCCCAACTAGTTGGAAATTAAACAACACACTTCAAAATAACCCATGGGTCCAACAGGAAGTCACAAGATAAGTTGGAAAATACTTTGGGCTGAATGAAAATACAACATATTAAGATTTCTGGGATGTATTTAAAGTAGTGCTTAGAGAGGAAAATATATGGCACCAAAGGCTTATATTATAAACAAGAAATATCTAAAATTAATGGTCTAGGTTTCCATCTTTAAAAAACTAGAAAAAGGGACGCCTGGGTGGCTCAGTTGGTTAAGCGACTGCCTTCGGCTCAGGTCATGATCCTGGAGTCCCGGGATCGAGTCCCACATCGGGCTTCCTGCTCAGCAGGGAGTCTGCTTCTCCCTCTGACCCTCTTCCCTCTCGTGCTTTCTATCTCTCATTCTCTCTCTCTCTCTCAAATAAATAAATAAAATCTTAAAAAAAATTTAAAAAAACTAGAAAAAGCAGCTAAAAGTAAAGCAAACAGAAAGAAAAAATAAAGAGATGAAATCAAAGTGAAACAGAAAAATCATAGAGAAAATCAACTAAATCAAAAGCTGTTTCTTTTAAAAGACCAATAAAATTGATAAGACTTAGTCAAACTGATCAAGAAAAAGAAGGGGAAAAAACATATTATTAATATCAAGAATGACACAGGGAACACCACTATATATCCCGTAAGTACTAAAAGGGTAATAATGTAATAGTATTATACATTAACAACATTAAAAGGATGATAGTGAAATATTGTTATATATGAACAACTTTATACACATAAACTCCAGTATCTAGATGAAATAAACAAATTCCTTGAAGATACAAGCTACCAAGACTCACTCAAGAAAAAATAGATATCCTGAATAGCCTTATATATTTTATTAAAGAAATAGAACTTGTAGTTTAAAACATTTCAACAGGGAAAACTCCATACTCAGATGGCTTTATTGGAAAAATTCTAACAAACACTTAAGGAATAAATAATACCAATTTAATGTAAATGTCTCCAGAAAACAGAAGAGAAGGAAACACTTCCGCATTTTATGAGATCAGTATTACCCTGACACCAAAACTAGACAAAGACATTACAAGAAAACTATTAGATCAATGTCTCTCAGAAATATTAATTCAAGAATCCTTAATTAAATGTGACTAATTGACTCCTGCAACGTAGCAAAATGATAGAATATCATAACTAAGTTGGATTTATCCCAGGAAGGCAAGTTTTGCGTTCAACATTTTAATTTCTTACTTTTATTTATTTCTTTGTGTTCATTTATTTTTAAAGATTTTATTTCTTTGACAGAGAGAAAGAGCACAAGAAGGTGGGGTGACAGGCTGAAGGAGAAGCAGGCTCCCCACTGAGCAGGGAGCTGGACATGGGGCTCCGTCCCAGGACCCTGGGATCATGACCTGAGCTGAAGGCAGACACTTAATGGACTGAGCCACCCAGGTGTCCCTCAACATTTTTAAACCTATGAATATAATTCACTGTATCAACAGACTAAGAAAAAACATATGCTCATCTCAGTAGATGCAGAACAGTATTTGGTAAATTCAACATCCATTCACAATTAAAAAAAAATTCTCAGCAAATTGGATTACAGAAAACTTTCTCAATCTAATAAAGGGCTTCTATGTCAGTTCTATATTGCAGCAAAACAACCCCAAAATATGAATATTAAACACATATTATCTCACAGTTCCTGCAGATTAGGAATCCAGATACGACTAGTTAAGGGCCTCTGACTCAAGGTCTCTCACAAGATTGAACTTTTGTCGTCAGTTGGGGCTACAGTCTATTCTGGAAGCTCACTGGAGCAAGAAAGGCAGTGGGGAGATCCACCTCCAAGTTCATTCCCATGGTTGTTGGCAAGATTCAATTCCTCACGGAACATGGGACTGAGTGCCTAAATTCTTGGCTGTTGGCCTCCTCAGAACCTTGCCATAGGGCAGCTTGCAACAAGGCATCTGAATTCCCTCAGGGGAAGTGAGCAAGAGAGTACCCAAGGCAGAAATCCGTCTCTTTGTAAGCTAATCTTGGCAGTGATATTCCATTACTTTTACTATATTTTATTCCTTAGAAGCAAGTTATGAGGTCAAGCCCACGCTGAAGGGAAGGAAAACACACAAGGGCATGAATACCAGGAGGCAAGGCTCCTTAAGGGCCATTTTAGAGGCTGCCTACCACAGCATCTACAAAGAGATCTAACTGACATCATACCTAGTGGTACAAGACAATGCTTTCCTCCTAAGATCAGTAATAGAAATGTCTGCTCTCCCTGTTCCTGTTTGATGTCACACTGGAGGGCCTATCACGTGCAAGACGGTGAGAAAAAGTAAGAAAAGGTATACCAGTTAGGAAGAACTAAACCTATCCCTATTTGCTGATGACATGACCTTCTATATAGAAAATTCCAAGGAATTTACCAAAAGCTAGAACTTGTGAGAAAACATCCAGAAGGTAAATAAGTGTATGGAAAACTGCTCAACATTAGTTATTAGGGAAATGCAAATTAAAACCACAAGAGCCAATTACCTACCTATTAGAATGGCTAAAATCAAAAGACCTGAATATGAAGTGCTGGCAAAGATACAGAGTAACTGGAACATTGCTGGCAGGAATGTAAAATGGCACAGTCACTTTAGAAAACATTTTGGCAATTACTTACAATAACATATACTCATCCTGTGACGCAGCAGTACTCCTCCTAAGTATTATTTTCCCAAGAGAAAGGAAAACATATACTCACACAAAAGACCATGCATGAATGTTTATAGTGGCTTGATTTATAATCACCAAGACTAGAAACAACTCAAATGTTCTTCAACTGGAAATAAACAAAGTTGGTTTATCCATACAATGGAATACTACTGAGCAATAAAAAAAGAATGAACTACTGAGAAATGCAACTACATGGGTGAATCTCAAAAGCATTATGTTAAGTAAAAGAAATTTAGCCTCAAAAGGTTACATTTATATGATATCCTGGAAAAGGCCAAACTATAGAGACAGAAAACACATCAGTGGTGGCCATTTGCAAACAATTTCTAGGAGGTTCACAGCTCACCTGTAGCTCATCCCTGGACCCCCTCTAAATGCGACTCCCTGGTCAAGGCAGCCACCAATTCCTCTCCTCCCAGCTTCAGCTCCTTCCTGAACCCTATTCAGATTCACCTTTAGTGGCACGCTGCTTGGTGCATAGACAGTATGACACTTTTCTCTCCTCAGGTGTCACTTCCAGGGCAAACACCCGTCTCAGTGCTGGGCATATGGAATGGGTTAGATGATAAAGTACTGTGGCAGTCTGCCTAGTAGCAAACTATTTCATGATTTCCCCAGGTCCATGAACTTCCCACAATTGTGCTCAGACTTGAGTGAGTAGGAACCAGCTGGGAGACGGATGGGAATAAGGAACCTAAGACAGGGGCACCTGGCTGGCTCAGTCGGTAGAGCACAGGACTCTTCACCTCAGAGTCCTGAGTTTGAGTCCCCCGTTGGGCCTGGAGATGACTTAAGAAAAACAAAACAAAACAAAAACCCTAAACCAAAGTGGGTTCTGTAAAACTCCATCTCCCACATCAGAAAGCCCAGCTTTATAAGAAGTCGATGGTGATGGACCCGCAGGCTAATGGAGGGCCGTGCTGACTTTAAGCAGTTTCAGTTGGAACTCCTTCTCCCTCTTTTCCTCTCTCTCTGCCATTCATTCACTCATTCATTCATTCACTCATTCATTCACATTCGTTGACTGGATGCTACAGCACTGATCAGGACAGACATAAAGGCGTCTGCAGCCTAGCACCGCGTACGAGGGAGTTACCGGTTCTCAGACCGTGTGGGGCCCGCCCTGCCCGAGAAGTTCGGAGCGCGTGGGGGTTGGGGCAGGGGTGCTCCCGGCGCAGGCGTCTTCCCAGCCGACGCTGCTAGAGCTGCGTTTTTCACGCGCTGCTGGAGTCTGCAGGCCTGCAGGCCTCCTCTCCCGGCGGAGGGACGCACGGGCACCCGGGCCCCAGGGCCGCCCACCGGGGCCCTTCCCCGCCGCCCGGGCGCGGCGGCCCCGCCCAGGCCAGGCCGGGGCTGGGGCCCGTTCCCACAGGGATTGCGGCCGGGGCGGCGGCGAGGCGGGAGCAGGGCCAGGCCGGGCAGCCGCGGCGCCGTGAGTCCGGGGCGGGGAAGGCGCGCGGGCCGGGACGGCGGGCCTGGGCGCCACGTGGCGCCGCTCGAGGCTGCGCGGCGCGGGCCGGGCGCGGGGGGGGTGGGGAGGGGGACGGCGCGGTCCTGCTCCCGCGCCTCTGGCCCTCGCCTCGCCGCCCCCGCGGGGCCCCGGCAGGTGTCTCCTTGCCCAAGGGAAATGAGAACCGGGGAAGCCCGGAGCCTTCCCCGTCCTGCAGCCGGCTCATGTGTCTTAGATCGGATGAACTAGAACGTTAAACAAGATAATCTTGCAACCCGGTTCGTTTTAGGATGACGGGTTGCGTTTCAACTTGCGGGGTGTATACCGGACGCTTAGAATTGGGTTACGGAAGGCAGCGAGCTCTAGGCTGTCATCCCAGATCTCGTTTCCATGGCCGAGGGGCGAGGTTTAAGGACATGGGTGGATTCCTAAATCTTTAACAAGTGCCCTTCTGTTCCAGGTGCTTGACAAAGACCCATCGTTGAGTGGGGCTCTAGTGCAATCTGTTTGAGCCAGTACTCCATAAGCGACATTTTCAAACTATGTGAAGATCCGTTTTAAGATTTATTCCTCCATGATGGAGAAGTATGAAAAAATTGGGAAAATTGGCGAAGGATCCTATGGAGTTGTTTTCAAATGCAGAAACAGGGACACGGGTCAGATTGTAGCCATCAAGAGATTTCTGGAATCAGAGGATGACCCTGTCATAAAGAAAATCGCCCTTCGAGAAATCCGCTTGCTCAAGGTAATGGATTCTTTAAAGTGAATTTTATAGGGACTAAAAAATTAAAGCGAGTCGTGTTATGTCTAATAAATGTGTTAAGATGTGGTAACATCTCCTTCCTGCACGGACTTTTGTCCTCAGTGACACAAATGGGACGTCTGTGTACAAGTCACCAATTACTTGGGGGAGCGGTCGGGACCTGTGCAGGGAAAGGAGTTCACTTTTGGAGATGCTGTGGGGTGTTTCATTTTTCTTCCTTGAAACTTCTCTCCCATGTGAGCGCTAGACCTGGCTCTTGAAGAGCCATCAACTTTGATAGTACAGGAATTTACCACAACTCCAGTTTGCTAGCATTCATGAGTTTTAAACTTCCAGACCATCTTCTGTTGACATTCTCAGCCCATTAAGAGAATTAATCATTCACCTGTTTTCCAACTGCTAGGAAGCTGACAGGTTTTCTCTACACCTCACACTAATCTGCTGCTGAACATCATAATGTCCTATCTCTAGAAAAAGGATTCTTCTTAAAGAAGTGAAATGATCACTTTTAAAATGTTTGTTAATCCTAGAAGACTGTGAAATCAGAGCGGTGGAAAAAGTTTATTACAAGCTGAGAGCATTTTTTCCTGTAATAGGAAGAGGCTGCTTTTCCGAATGTCTGTGAGGAAACCTAAACCCCAACATAGAGTGTGACATGTAATGAACATAGTGGGGTTAACTTGGTTTCAAACAGTTAGGGCCTCTGTGTTCGGACATGTATAACCAACTCTATGACGAGGGAAGGAGCAGCCCAGCGGGAGGTGAGAGGAACATCCAGGGGATTTTCTCTTATCCCTGCCTCTTTGTTTTCTCCAGGCCTCTCTCAATGTCTCTCTTTCCCATGGCTTGAATGTGTGGGGTTATGTTTGGATGAGGACCCTGAATGTGAATTAGCAGGCTTTGGGTAAATTGAAATGGGTGGATGATAGGAAACTTCTCTCTTCCGGTTTGGGATGTTCTTAACCAACAGGATCTTATCTATTCTGAGAAGACACTTCCAAGGTTCCCCCACCCACACCCCGAGAGGGCCTCCCCTGGGAAGGGGTGAGACCAGCGGTATTTACCCATCCCAAGGCCTGGGGACCCCCTGTCCATGGGACAGGTTCTCACCCTTTCTTTTGGGCTGTTGGGTGTTTTTCACTTTCTCAGGCCCTCTGTAGAGGAGAAGGTGATAATTGAATGTCAAAGGATTCTTTCACGCCAAAAAAAAGACAATCTGTTTCTAGTGGAGAGATAGTGTTTTTCTGATTCCGAAGATCACCTATGAATGCCTCAACCCTCTCAGCGCTCTTTAGCAATACTGGGTTTGCAGGTGTAGCTCCCTGAATTAATTGAGCTCCTCCGGGATGGGGACCTCTGTGTCTCTGTATGGATTACTAAGCACTTAGTAGGCCTCCAGTACATGTTACTGGAGATTGAAAAAAAATGTTAAAATATGCTCTTAGGAAGAGTGGTTGTTGCCAATAAATTAGGAAGTCAGATGTGTTCTCTTAAATAACTGAATAATGATGTTACCTAAAGGAAAGAGTTGTGTGTACAGGAGGCTGATTTTGAAGCACAGAGCACCCATTCTTCAAAATCAAGTGCACGGATGTAGACTCCCCCAATCTATGCGAGGTGATGGGACTAGATTATTGATAGAGTCTGTTCTTCAAAGCCCTAACTTTTCAGCGTTCTGTGATATCCCCAACACATAACGGGTACTTAAATGTTTGCTGAAACAGTAAATTGAAAGTTTCTTGAATGAAGTCACATTTTCTCCATTTAATTATTCAGTAAATATGTATAGAGCCTCATTGTGCCTAAAACTGTTTTTTTGTTTTTTGTTTGTGTTTTTGTTTTTTTTAAAGATTTGATTTATTTATTTGAGAGAGAAAGAATGAGACAGAGAGAGCATGAGAGGGGGGAGGGTCAGAGGGAGAAGCAGACTCCCCACCGAGTGGGGAGTCCAATGCGGGATTCGATCCCAGGACTCCAGGATCATGACCTGAGCTGAAGGCAGTCGCTCAACCAATTGAGCCACCCAGGCACCCTAAAACAGTGTTTTTTAAAAAAAATTTATTTGAGAGCAAGAGAACGTGCACATGAGTGGGGGGAGGGGCAGAGGGAGAGAGAATCTGAAGCTGACTCCCCTGCTGAGCGCCAAGCCAGACACAGGACTCTCTCTCGACGCTGAGATCCTGACCTGAGCCGAAACCGAGTTGGACGCTCACCCGACTGAGCCACCCAGGTGCCCCTAAAACAAGGTTTATATGAAGTTGTACACCCTGTGTTTCAGATGCTTAACTCATGGAAGGGAAATAAGATAAATTTCCCCTTGGCTCTCACTCCTGATAAACTGGGTTCCTGATGAGCAGGGTCTGTGTCATTCACCTTGTGTCCCCAGGCCTGGCAAGAACCCTCTAAAGTGTTTAGAGGCATGTTTGAACTAGACTTTGAAGTATTTAGGGAGGCATGGAATGAGAAATAAGGCATTCAGGGTAGAGTCTCTCCGAAGAAAAGGTGCATAAGTCGAAAGCAGTATATTGAGGGAACATGGGTTATAACCCTAAAGTCTTAGCCAAGATTACCTGCTGGGTGCTAGCAGGCCAGGGAGAGAAGGAAAGGAAAGAAAGCCAGGGTTCAGTAGAAGGCAGTGTGAGGAATTTCCTGGAATAGAGGTCTGCTTTGCACAAAGCTACACCTTGGTCCCAGGGGGCCTTTGGGGTTTGGAGGTTGACTCCGGGGGACATATTGTAGTCCCCGAAAATAGGAAAAAACTGGTGACATCTAGGCAAATGTTTTAGGGCCCCCATCTGAGCTGGAATTCAAGGGAGAGCTCCTGTGGCCCGTGGGAAGAGGAATCTAACACTGTGAGCCAAGCACAGCTCTGTGGGCCCAGCAGAAGGTTGCAGCTCAGTGAGTTTGAGTTCCTAGTACTTTCCTTGCACACCTCTTGCAGAGCTGCGCTTTTAATGACCCCTGCTAAGGTCGGGAACTAGGAACTAGGAGGACTGAGGCTGAAGGTTACCTCAGTAACCTTAGCCAGAGCAGGTGACGACCGGCAGGGGCTGACCGCCTGACTGCTCCTATTACAATAAGGAAAGCAAGACAAGTAGATTAAGACCAGGTGTAGGGGGCTTTGAATGCCAGGCCAAGGAGTTTGGCTTTCTCCCGAAAAGAAAGAAGCCAGCCAAGATTTTAATTAGAAAGTTGTCATTTGTAGACTTTCGGATTTTTTTTCTTTTCCACCCCCAGATTTATTTATTTATTTTTTTTAAAGATTTTTATTTATTTATTGAGAGAGAGAGAGAATGGTAGAGAGAGAGCATGAGATGGAGGAAGGTCAGAGGGAGAAGCAGACTCCCCGCTGAGCAGGGAGCCCGATGCGGGACTCGATTCCGGGACCCCAGGATCATGACCTGAGCCGAAGGCAGTCGCTTAACCAACTGAGCCACCCAGGCACCCCACCCCCAGATTTATTAAGATACAATTGACATGTAACACTGTGTACATATAATATATTTGTTACACATGTGTATCATGAAATGATTACCACAATAAGGTGGTTAACACCTCCATCACCTGACATAATTACCATTTTTTGGGTAGTTAGAACATTTAAGATTTACTGTCTTAGCAACTTTCGGGTATAGAATAGGTATTGTTAACTATAGTCACCACATGTACATTAGATCACTTGGAACTTATTCATCTTGTAACTGGAAGTTTATATTCATTTCCCCCACCCTACAGCCTTTGCCAACCACCATTCTACCCTCTATTTTTATGAGTTCCGCTTTTTTAGATTCCATGCATAAGTGAAAACATCCACTATTTGTCTTTCTCTGACTTATTTCATTTAGCATAGTGCCCTCAAAGTCTATCCATGTCCTTGCAAATGGCAGGATTTTCTTCTTTTTATGGCTGAATAATATTCCATTATGCACACATGCACATACGCATGTGCACACACACACACACACATATACGTTCCCCATAGACTTTTGGAGTTCATGGACCTGTAAAATTAAAGAAAAAAATTTTTTTACAGATTGGGATAGTGTTGTCAAAGATTTTATTTATTCATTTGAGAGAGACAGAGAGAGCATGAGCAGTGGGGAGAGGCAGAGGGAGAAGCAGACTCCCTGCTGAGCCAAAGAGCCCGATGTGGAACTCGATCCCAGAACCCGGAGATCATGACCTGAGCCAAACGCAGACGCTTAACCATCTGAGCCAGCCAGGCATCCCCAAAATCTTTATATTTATGTATCTTTTAAGAACACTTTTTTATTTCTATTTTATTTTTAAGGATTTTATTTATTTGGCAGAGAGATAGAGCTAGAGAGCACAAGCAGGGGGAGTGGCAGAGGGAGAAACAGGCTTGGAGCCTGTTGCGGGGTTCCATCAAAGGACCTTGAGATCATGACCTGAGCTGAAGGCAGATGCTTAACCGACTGAGCCACCCAGACGCCCTTTTGTTGTCGGCATTTTTAAAAGCCAACTACCAAATACTGTCACCATCATTTCATAAAAGAAAGGACATTTTAATATTAAAAAAGAAAACCTTTTGGGCGCCTGGGTGGCTCAGATGGTTAAGCGTCTGCCTTCGGCTCAGGTCATGATCCCAGGGTCCTGGGATCGAGTCCCGCATCGGGCTCCCTGCTCCTTGGGAGCCTGCTTCTCCCTCTGCTTCTCTCTCTCTCTCTCTCTCTCTCTCCCCACCTCTGTCGCTCATGAATAAATAAATAAAATCATTAAAAAAAAAAAAGACTGCAACATCCTTTAAAAAAAATGAAAAAAGAAAAAAGAAAACCTTTAGGAAAGACACAATTTTAGACAAAAGCACAGTCTTCCTGAGAGAGTGGTTGACAACTATAAGTAACGTCTACGTAGCTACCTTTCTGTGGTGTGTAAACAGTGTGTGTACTTATGTGCATGTGTGGGTATTCACTGTCCATTGATGAAAATGGTGACATCATTGGTTTTGTGCAGCCTGAATGTCATGCACTTTAGCACTCTGTCTGGGAAGGAGAAGATTCACCAGCTCAGCTGCCGCTCTGTGTATAGGGTATGGGTTCTGTAGCTGAGATGATGAAATACTTGCACAACAGAAGAACTGGATGGTCCTCGGATTTTATAATAGAATTTGGCCTCTATCCATCCTCAGAGAATTCCTTGTGTGTGTGTTTTCAAAACTGTTTATTTTACAATTTAGAGCAACTCCCAGTAGTTGCTGGTGGACTCCTAAAAATTATGATCGTTTCCTCTGAGGCAGATACGATCATGGGAGCGAATTGTCCGGCAGTCAGTTCATAATTTTCAAGGCCGCATACTACAGCGCTTCCCGTTCTTGGGGTGGGAGCATACACGAGGATGTAACTATCCATTGGCAAATGCTTTTGAGGATGATAATTATTATCAAAAAACCGATTTTGCTAATAGTTTTAGAAAACACTTTTTTCTGAAAATTTGAAACTTTTCAAATAACAGTATTTTGTGCCATTTGAAAAAAAAGTGACATTTTTATGAGACAGATTAGTTTGTACTAATAAACTGCTTTTTTCTTAAAGATTTATTTATTTATTTTTAGAGAGAGTGAGGGGGAGCAGAGGGAGAAGGAGAGAATCCCAAGCAGACTCCATGCTAAGCACAGAGCCCGGCACCGGGCTCAGTCCCACAACCCGGAGATCACCATCTGAGCTCAAACCGAGAGTCAGACGCTCAACTGACTGCGCCACGCAGGTGCCCCTAATAAACTGCTTTTTAAACTTAATATAATTCACTGTTCACCAAGAAGTCCTATTGCAATCACCCCTTTGATGTTTCATTCTGAATCTTATTTTGTCCCAGTTACAGTTAGGCTTTTACAAATATAAGCAATTGTAACAGTTATCATCAGTCAGCTCATACTCTGAGGACATACTTTAAATTAAGTACCATTTAGTGACAGTAATAAAATTATAGTGCAGTACTGAGCTCAAAGCAGCTATCCTACCCTTTCGCAAACTCACTTTCCAATGTGGAAAAAAAATTCAATATTTTCAGTCCATCGTTTTTGACGAGACACCTGCGCACAAGGGAGTTGGCTTGTGTTCATCTGGGAACTTTTGACAGAAGTCCTGTATGTAGCAGGCACTGTTCTGGGCCCCTGCCCTCCATGTGAGGAGAGACTGACAGTAGACAAATAATTATATGTCGAGTGGTGAAATATAAAGTAGGATAAAGGGGTAAAGAGTGATGAAGGGGCTTGCTTTTTTTATAGAGCGGGGTCGGGAAAAGCCTTTCCGATGAATGACATTTGAAGAGATACCAGAAGGAAATGGGAAGAGATGAGCGATGCAGGCATTCCAGGCAGAGGGAAAAGTGAGTACAAAGGCCACAGGCAGGACTGAGTGATGTTATTAGGCATGTTCTGGTATGTTTTAGGAGCAAAGAGATGAGTGCATCCACAGCACAGTAAGCAAGGGCGAGGGTCCTAGGAGATGAAGTTAGAGGGAGGAGGGGTCAAACACGAGGGCTTGTGGGCCTCAGCAGGAACTGTGGATTTTACTTTGAAGGCGATGGGAGCCATCAGAGGACTATGGCAGAGGGGTGCCTTGGCATGACGTACATTCTAGAAGGATTCCTACAGCTGCTTGTTACTCCAGCCCCATGAACAAGAAGATCAGTTAGAAGACTGTTGGAACAATCCAGGGATGAGGTGACGGGGTTTGGGTCAGAGTGGTAGTGGTAGAGGTGGTCAGATACAAAATTTATTCTGAGAGAAAAGTACAAAGGAATCTGATGGTGGGATGAAGAATCAAGAATGACTCCAGAGTTCAGGACTTGAGTAACTATAAGAACAAAGAGATCAGATCATTCAGATCTGTGATAGGGAGACCTAGGTACACATCTGGGGGAAAGGAAATCAAGAATTCTATTTTGGATATGTTAAATTTGAGATGCAAACGTAAGGAGTCAGTTATGTAGACATTTAAGTACACAAATCTGGCATTTGGGAGAAAGTCCAGGTTGGAGAAATAAAATTGGGAGACATCAGCATAACAATGGCATTTAGGGCCCTGAAACTGGGTTGCCCTGGGGAATGGAGAGACAAATACCAAAGACTGAACGCCCTCTGGCATTTGGAGGTCAGGAAGATGCGGAGGAAGCAGCCAAGGAGAAGAAAAAGGGGGTGATCATGGAGGTAGGAAAATCCCAGGAGCAATGTTCTTAAAAGCTTAGTGAAGAAAATGTTTCAAGAACGAGGGAACGGTCAGAATGAGATCTTGCCATTTGCAACGACGTGGATGGAGCTAGAGAGTATCATGCTAAGCAAAATCAGTCAGTTCAAGAAAGGCAAATACCATATGATTTTACTCATACGTGGAATTTAAGAAACAAAACAAATGATCATGGGGGAGAGAAAGAGAGGCAAACCAAGAAACAGACTTTTAATTCTAGAGAACAAACAGGGTTGCTGGAGGGGAGGTGGGCGGGGGGGGGGTGGATGAAATAGGGGATGGGGATTAAGGAGGGCACTTGTCGTGACGAGCACTGGGTGTTGTAAGAAAGTGTTGAATCACTCAATTGTATACCTGAGACCAATATTACACTGTATGTTACCTGGAATTTAAATAAAAACTTAAAAAAAATAAGAACGAGGGGATGGTCAACAGTGTCAAAGGTCATGATCAGTACAGACTTTGAACTAGCCATTGGCTTTCAAGATGTGAGGGTCATTTGAGATCTTGACAAGAGCTGTTAGGGAGAGTGGTGGGGATGAAAGCTTCATCAGAGAGGATTCGAGAGCTTGAGAAGAGCAAAGAGGAGATGGTGATACAGGCAACTCTTGAGGAATTTGATTATAAAAAGGAAACTGAGAAATGGATGTGGGATCAAGAGAGTTTTTTAGTTGTTTTTAATATGGGAGAAGAAGTATATTTGTATGCTAATGGTATCAATCCAGTAGAGAGAAAACTTGATATTTTTGGAGGGAGAGAAATCCTGGAGCCTTGACTTTGAGTTACCAACCTGGACCGTGGCCACAAATAGCTATAATAGTATAATAAAAGACCAATTCATCGACCAGCTGGGAGATGAGGAATTATTTTATTTGGAATGTTGCTAGATTCTTCATATACGCTGTCCTTAATCTTTATGTAACAGGACCCACAGTTATCTCCAAGCTATGGTGTAGAAGAACTTCTTCCACCTACGTGTGTGACATCTCCTGATTTGCATATGGCCCATGAACCCTATAGGAAAAATTCAACACCTTTCTGTAACGAGGGCTCAAGCATATAAAGATTTTTTTTAAAGATTCTATTTATTTATTTGACAGAGAGAGACACAGTGAGAGAGGAAACACAAGCAGGGGGAGTGGGAGAGGGAGAAGCAGGCTTCCCACGGAGCGGGTAGCCCGATGCAGGGCTCAATCCCAGAACCCTGGGATCATGACCTGAGCTGAAGGCAGACGCCCAACGACTGAGCCACCCAGGCGCCCCAAGCATATAAAGATATTTTGGATGGGAAGTGGGGAAGGCACAACAGAAGCTAGATTACACAGAGAGACAAGATTCCTGCAAGAAAATCAATCCTGGGACCCTGGGATGATGACCTGAGCCGAAGGCAGATGCTTAACTGAGTCACCCAGGAGCCCCAGGCGTCCCAACCCATGCCTTCTGAACGAGAACAGTATTAGCCCCAAGAGGATGAAAATTGGTTTTGGGGAATGGGTGCGGAGAGTGTAACTTTTACTGTTTGAAGCACAGATTACGTACACCACATATACACATATACAGTGTATTTGTGGAATTAAAATTTCATTGGGAGATGATCAGGCAAAGTGTAAAAAGACTCCTTTGGGGATAAATACGGGGGAGAAAAGCCCATGGGATGGGGAAGGTGAGAATATTGAGTGTATTCTGTGTGCCAGAAACATCTTCTCATTTGATTTTAATCAATCATGAATAGAAATAACCTACTGGGTGGCTCAGTCGGTTAGCCTACAGAATATTCAGAGCGTTCCCTTTTTTGTCCTATGGTCTCACTTTCAGTAACCTTCCAGTGAGGCTGTGGGGCTTTATTTCTCCTTGGAGACAGGAGCCACAGTTAAGAACTGCAGTTCTGAGCTGGCTCAGAGCTGTTGGGTGACCTTGGGCCACTCCATTGCGGCTTGGAACCTGGCCCACCTCATCATCTTGACCTATGTCTGTGTTTGGCATTGCTACGCTAACTCTTTGCTGAAGGGAGCAAGAGTGCTCCGGGGCAAGCAGCAAACAGTGGTCAAGCAGCCTTAACGGACGCAAGGGCAGGAAAGCGGAGGGTCAAAATAAAGGCAGTGGCGTAGGAGAGAAAGACACATGGGGCGGGGGAAGGCAGAAAGGTGGGGTTTCGTACCGGAGGGAGGCACCAGACGTGAAGCACTTCACGACATCTGTCCTGAGAGGGTCGCTGCTGGAAAATACCAGACCAGAAATCCTGCTGGGCAAATGACCAGCCCAGGGACGATAAGGTGCTGTGGCAGGTACAACTGCTAAGGGTCCCTGTTACTCAAGCCCTTTTTAAGTGCTTAATTCCACGTGCCCTTGTGCCAGGGCCCCATTCCACCAGATGCTAACAGAGCACCATGTAAATGCTCCCTAGGTTAGACTCTAATTAGAGATTTCATAATTTTTAAGGGCTTCTGCTCCCCTAATATTAGTTAAATACTTCCCCAATATTCGTTGAATAATATTTCACAACTCAGTAGAAGTCTCACTGGGAAATTCTGTAACATCTTTAAGAATCAGTTGGTTAAGCGACTGTCTTCAGCTCAGGTCATGATCCTGGAGTCCCAGGATCGAGTCCTGCATCGGGCTCCCTGCTCAGCAGGGAGTCTGCTTCTGCCTCTGACCCTCCCCCCTCTCATGTGCTCTCTCTCTGTCAAGTAAATAAATAAAATCTTTAAACAAACAAAAAAAAAAGAATTTAGTCCTGCTGTTGCTAGTATAGGTGCCATTTCTAGGTCAAGCCCATTGTTTCATTGGCTTGTCCAAATGGATTTGTTTCAGCCATATTCGGCAACGCTCAGTGATGGGTTATGTGAGACGACAAACTCAGATGTGTGTGGGGATCACAGTGGAGACCTAAAGGAGTGAAGTGGGCTGAGTGTGAGACTAGATGGGGAGGTGGGCACGGGGCAGGCTGGAGACTCCGTGGCATCCAGGGTGGGCGGGTGGTCACCACTCTGCCCACACAATGCAAGCCCAGGGTGCTAGATTTTCAGTCTTTTTTTAAACAGCCAGAAATCAGAATTTTATGTAAAACCTCCTGGGTTTTTTTCCCCACCAATCTTTGTTTTGAAAAAAAAAAAAAACACCAAAAACTTACAAAATAGATAGAAGTGGAAAGAATAATATAATGAATGCCTCTGTACCCTTCACTAGATTCATTAACCAGTTGTGAAAATTCTGCTTCATTTCCTTTCTGTGTCTCTGTCTCTGTCACACACACACACACACACACACACACACACACACACACACACACACACACACACCATACTTTTTCAGCTGAATCATTTCCTTAAGTATGCAGCATGAATCTGCTAGAATTCTTCTGTGTAACCACAATATGATTTTCACAATATGATTTCTCATGGACTCAACACCATCATCTGACATAGGGCCTGTGCTCAAGTTTCTCATAGTGTCCCAGTAATGGTTATGTAACTAAAACTACAACTATAACCATAACCGTAACTACAGCTGTATATTTAAATCCAGGTTCTAATCCATGACCACACATTGCAATTCATTGTCATGTCTCTTTAGTCTCTTAACATTGGCACTTTTGTTTTTTGTTTTTTGGGTTTTTTTTAAGATTTTATTTATTTTTTCAACAGAGAGAGACACAGCGAGAGTGGGAACACAAGCAGGGGGAGTGGGAGAGGGAGAAGCAGGCCTCCCACATAGCAGGGAGTCCGTTGCGGGGCTCCATCCCAGGACCCTGGGATCATGACCTGAGCCGAAGGCAGCCGCTTAACAACTGAGCCACCCAGGCGCCCCGAATATTGGCATTTTTGAAGGGTGCAGGCCTGTTGTTTCTCAGAATGTGCTTCCACATAGACTGTGGCCGTTTCCACTGCAGGTGTGAGGGTGTGTCCTCTGGTTCTCAGCAGGAAGTTCACGGTGTCAGTGTGGCCCCTAATTGCTGCCCTCAGCTTCGATCTCCTGATCGAGATGGGTCTCCCAGATTTCCCAATTGTAAAGAAACGTTTTCCCTTTTATAGTTAGTGCGTGATCTGTGGGGAGATACGCTGAGACTGTGTGACCACCTTGTATCCCAACAACTTTCACCAAGTGATCTTTGCTTGAATCGATTATAAGAAGAGTTCTTGTAAAATGGTGATTTTCAACAATTCTTTCTGCATTCACTACTTATGGTTTTTCTGTTAAAAAAAAACAACACACAACCTTTCTTTCACATACCACACGCCCCACCTCATACACACACTCTAGTATCACAGAGAATTTGTGGATTTTTTTTTTATTCAATTTGTTACAAACCGTCACTGTGATTCTTTGATTCTCAAATGGTCACACATTTGCTCCTTTGTCCTGACAGACGCTACTGTTCCTTGAGTACTTCCTTCCTGTGTGTCCCAGCAAAATGTACCAGGCTCATCCTGCCCCAGCTCTGGAATCCACCATTTTTCCAAGGAGCCCTGGTTCCTTTTAGTGAGAATGAAAGCTGACCTTAAAATGTTGACAAGTTTAAAAAGAAAAAAAATGTTGACAAATTTTTTAAATGTCCAACACCATTCAGGCCAAACAGAGCCCATCTGCAGACGTTTGGCCCACAGACTCAGTTTTGGGCCTTTGGATTGTATGGCTTTCACTCTATACCGATGTTCTCATTAGAGACTTGCAGATCTGGCCCCTTGATGTTCATCACTAATACATAGATGTTGGGAGTTTATGGGAACTGGTTGTCAATAGTGTGGAAGACAAAGCAGAGCATTCCCTTGCCCACAGTGATAGAAACCAAACAAATCCCACTTATCATCATCTTTCCCTATTTGTTCAACAAGTGGAGACCTGTTTAATTTTATTTGTACAAGATAATGTACTAACTGCAAATAGTAATGGGCTGTTTTGTTTGTTTATTATAAGAATTTTGGGCTTAGCTCACAACTTGTTTATCAGAAAGATTATATTTCTGCTGTGTAATGAACCCTTAAGTAATAAAGCTACCAGACAAATACTTCAACAACAAAAGCAGAAATCAAAAGGCTAGTGGCTCATTACCTTCGTAGAGACACTGAGTTTGTAGGGAGATTAAGCACATACCAGTATGTGTCAGTGTCCTAAATGCTCCTACACACATCCTGTCTACACCTTAGATTGTAGAAAATAAAATAGCGCAGAGCAGGAGGAGAAAATAAGTGATTTTATAGTGCATGTTGATAAAAGATATAATTATGCTATTACTTTTTTGGCCACTTGAATTACTTGTATTTTCAGCAAATGAAATTTGTAAGTAGACAACCTGTGTTACAGCTAGCCATTATAAAATAATGAAACTGTACTAGAAGGTAGTGCTTTTTATATTGAATGGAAAAGTTTTTAAATGAGCCAGGCTTGTATTTAATTTCCCTTTAAATTTTTTTACTGTTTTAATTCACCTTTTTATTTGGGAGGACTGATGTCTTAGGCACAATTTTGCTTTTACAGGCATATGTTCTTGCTGGTTATTAACCTTCTTTATTACTTATTAACTTTAAAAGCACTGTAGTAAAAATGCTTTTGTATAAAATTGCCTGGTTGAAAACTTGGAGCTCAATTCCTCTTTTGTTAAAATAATGAAAAGTGACTTCTACACCAGTGGAAGTTTATTTGCATAAACCAAACAAATAATTTATTTCTGTCAGTACGTTGCTGCATTAATTTTTGGCTATGCCATTGTTAATTTTCATTTTGACCACATTTGTACTATTGCTTCTTTTCTGGAAATTTTCATGTACTTTATTAGACAACAAAGCAAATGGAACATCCACTGTGCACATCCTTAGCCTGTGCTGGGTCTTGAGAGGAATCCAGAAGAGATCTCAGCCTAGGTCTGTGGCCAGAGGACTAGCCTGGTATACTCTTTTCATCCATGTTGTCGACAGGAAACCTACCATAAATAAATTTCAGGCCCCTCTCCACCTCTCCACCCATGTACTCTCCCACTTCATATGTCACACCCTTTCCCTTCTCTAGTTGTCCCCAAAACAAAACATTAGCCAGGGTGTCTACCATGGGATTCTTGGCATTTGGAGGAAATACGAGATGAAGACAGCTTTCCTTTACCAAAAGTGCTAAAGAAGGATTCCTCAGCAACACCATGAGGGGGTGCAGAATATTTTCCTCTAGGCTAGAGATGGTGGTGGTAATTCAGTAGCTTTTTAAATAATGAAAATAGCTTCCCCCCCCCGCCCGAAGGTGATGTATTAACTAGTTCTCTGAAACTAACTTCAAAATATTTATTTTGGTTTTATAATATAGTGAAGACACGTAAAGCTTTTAAAACCATTTGTATGGGGGCACCTGGATGGCTCAATCATTAAGCGTCTGCCTTCGGCTCAGGTCATGATCCCAGGGTCCTGGGATCTAGCCCCGCATTGGGCTCCCTGCTCAGTGGGAAGCCTGCTTCTCCCTCTCCTACTCTCCCTGCTTGTGTTCCTTCTCTCGCTGTGTCTCTTTCTGTCAGATAAATAAATAAAATCTTTAAAAAAAAACATTTGTATGATAAAGTAATATATGCTCATGTAAGAAAAAAAACTGAAGATACAGAAGAATATAAAGTGAAAAAGAAATTGACTTTGCCCTTCTCTCTCATGTATCATTCCAGAGGGTTTCTGTGCTTGCACAAAGGCATATATTTCTTTTTTAAAAACCAGATACAAATGCTATCATATTGTATATACATTCTATAGTTTCCGTTTTACACTTAACACTGTATCTTGGACATCTTTCCAAGTCAACACATATAGATATGCTTTATTCTTTCAACAGCTGCATACTGTTTTCTCATTTGAATATAATATAAAGTCCTACAGTTTATTTAACTAATCACCTATTAATAGACATTTGGTCATCATGTACACATAAAGCTGTGCAAATTTGAGAGAATATTGCAAACAGGAAGCATGATTTCCATAAGTAGATAACCGGGAGTGATGATGAGAGGTCCAATCCTATTTCTTTTTATTTTTTAATTTTTTAATTTTTTAATTTATTTATTTGACAGAGACACAGCGAGAGAGGGAACACAAGCAGGGGGACTGGGAGAGGGAGAAGCAGGCTTCCCGCTGAGCAGGGAGCCCGATGCGGGACTCGATCCCAGGACCCTGGGATCATGACCTGAGCCGAATGCAGACACTTAACGACTGAGCCACCCAGGTGCCCTGGTCCGATCCTATTTCTGCTCCTGGTTCCCAGACCCACGGATTAACCACAGAAGACACAGCACCATGTAGGTCAGTGCATATACCCCTAAAGAACTGAGGTACAGATTCCATCATTCTATTATTAGGTTGGCTGGTTGTAGGCGATGAGGCATATAGTCGAACTAGTGGATCCCTTGGCCATGTGCTAATTGTCATGTCTCCTTTGCTGTAAAATGGGCCTCTTGGTCTGACATTGTGTGGACTCCCATGCCAGGAAAGCGGACATTCTCTAAGCCCTTGGACTGTGGTGTAGGCAGGAAAGGCAAAACCCCTATCTGAAGTTAGTATCAGTTCCAGTAAGGAGTTGTCACTACCCTCTTCCCACAGCCGCTGGTCTCCTTCAAGGACAGTGCATATCAGCGCCCCAGTATCAGTTTTTGCTCCTGTCAGGTTGTCCTCAGTAGCAGCAGTAGTCAGATCAGCCTTGCAGAGAGGGGGCAGGGCTCCGGGGCCATGCACGCCCACCATTCCTGCGGCCATGGCCACCGAGTTCATGGGTCAGTCACACAGGCCAGGGTGGCCAAGGACAGAATAGGCTGACACCCACCAGAAAGACATCTCCCGCCGGCTTGCTCAGTGCTTTCTCTGTCATAGATGCTCTCTCTGGTGGGCATGAATATGAAGCCCAAAGATCCTCAAGCTCTGTACTCACTCCCGCAAGTACAATTTATGCCTCTTCTCCAAATGATCTTCCAGTCTTGGTCTTCCAGACTCTTAATCAGCTAGACGAGCTATTTGCCACTACCTACGGGTCCATGTATATCTCAGGTCCTTTCTACCTTTGTACAAAGTGAGCCATCAAGTGCACTGCTTGAAGCTATGCTTAGTGGGAGGATATCCTGTTACCATTGTCCTTCATGGCCCCTGCTGAGTGGGGCTACCGTATGGTGGCAGTCCATTTTCAGCTAGTGCCAGCATAATGATCTGATCCATCTGCAAGCTGGACTTGAGGTTTTTCTCCTCCATTACTTGGAAACTCCCATTAAACCAGATGTGTAAGTTGAAGGAGACAGGTGACAGAGCAATAAAATAGATGACACGGAGAATAGGCCACCTCTTTTCGTTTCCCTTGTTCCGTCCAGACCTGCTTGAGCCTGATCACAAAGGCATAGTTTTCACACACAGTGGATTGCTGCAACCTCCATGCAGTCTTACGATGTGGATCTCTATTACCCAGTGCCCAAGAGGAAGCTCTTGGTCACATAATCCCTTGATGTCCCGTGGTCCGTACTCAGTCTCTCTGAGGGGCTCGTGACACAGCAGAAGCTGGACAGCACTAGTATGATTGGATATACTGAATCATATGGCCTGGACGGTAGGGTAGCTCTGATGTGCTGTAAAGTTGTGTCTTGGGTCCTACTCAATATTGGCAGCCTTCCAAACTACCTGGTAAATTAGAACAGCATTCCCAAGAACTATTCCCTGGTGCCCATGTATAAGATATGCTGCCTCCAGAATCTGAAGAGACCCACCAAATGCAATGCCTTTTTTTAGTGGTGGGCGATACAAGGTGCAATAATTTGTCCTTGACTTTAGAGGGGATGTCCCAGCATGCCCCAAGCCATTGGACCCCTAGAACGTTACCCATGACATGCCCCAGTGGGTTTTCTCCTGCCCTCTGGTATACATGTGTCTTAATGGGACATTCAGAATACTTGTCATTTCCTACTCACCAGGAGGTCCAGTTAACTTGATGTCATCAATACAGTAGATCAGCATGATATTCTATGAAATGTCAAGATGATCAAGGTCCCTTTAGACCATACTGCAACAGAGAGCAAGAGAGCTAACGTAGGCCTTGGGCAAGACGGTGAATGTGAACTGCTGTCTATTCCACAAAAAGTGAACTGCTCTTGATCCTCCTTACTCATAGGAATTGGAAAGAATACATTCATCAGATCAATGATGAATGCATGAACTGACGAACTGCATGTCAGGTGCCAAAGACTGTGTAGATCTGTTCCAGAAAAGATACCACATCTGGCCCTGCAGTTGCAATTGGAGCTCTGATTTGGTTGAGTTTATAGCAGTCTACCAGGTGAATTGAGCGGGGATATGATGTGGACTATCACCCCTGCATCTTTAAGTCTTTAATGGTGCTAATCCATCATTTACTCTTGAGATGTGGTTTTGCTTCTGATTTGCTGTTTTGGCCAGGGTTGTGCTGCAGGGTGTGCAGTTTCAGAGGCTTCTCTTTGGTCCTTTCTGCCATACTGGCTCTTACTCCACAGGGTTGTGGAACCGATGTGAAGATTTGCCAACTACTAAGTGTATCCATTCTAATTATGCCCTTGGGAGTGGAGGAAATAACCTCAAGAGTGGGTCTTGGAACACATTAGGCCCACAGTGAGGCATGACTCTAACCTGGGGCCATGATAGCATTTTGGGTCCTTAGACTTGGTAGCCAGCCACGGCCCTTGAAAAGTCTTAGACTTTCCCTTTCCCCAGTCACTCTGGTGAATAGCCACAGATCCTTTTGGGAAAGGCTTGAGGAGTACTTGTGGAGGCGTTGCAGGATGCCTCAGCATGGTGACTCAGTCGAAAACACTTTGGTCTACACACTGCGTTAGATCTAGAAACTGGGTGAGAAACTTCAGTGTTCCATCCTGACAGGCGACATCAACCCTCTGCTTGCCATCTCTCCATTTCTTCTGGTAACACAAGGACCACACCAGCTGGCTGCTCTTCTGTCCCACCTACGAGAACTCCGCAGTGAGTGAGTTCCTATCTGTGCACCAGCACGGGTTTCTGGGAGATAAGGCATCTGGCCTCACTTCCCGTGATGGGAGTAACGTATACCTCGCCACGGTCAGCACCAGGTCTCAGCCACTTGGGAATCTCCTCACTCCATCTGGAACCACAGAGCCGCGTTCCATGGTAGCATCTCCAGCCTCTAGAGGACAGCCAGCACTGAGCTTCGCAAAGATGCCAGTGACCTCCTTCCCCGTGCCTTCCTTACTGCTTTCATGGAGGAAGGAAAGACTGTGTCCAGGGGTCCTTGTCAGTCACAGGACAGTACTCCCATGTCACTGCATTTCTCCCTCTCCAGCCTTACATGTCACCACTGCCATGGTCCAAGGCTCTCAAGCTTCCTGCTGGTACACATGAGCCAGGGCTTGTAATTCTGTCAGGTGTTTCCTCCTGGGCGAGAGCCACATTGCCCGGCTTGAGCACACTGCCACGTCGTCCTAGTTATACAGGTCTCTGGGCCCTAGGAGGGGGTGGGGAGAGGATCTAAGGAGGACACGCATCATCCTCCCCAGAAGACAGGTGTTTCCAGGGTCTCTGTATGAGACGAAGTGTTTCACCTACGGCAGAAGCGCAGAAGCTGCTCCTCCCAGCCCAGGGGGTTCAGGGAAATGTGAGAGTTTAGGATTCTCAGGCTCATTACCCTAGAGGTCTCTATTCCAGATCTCAGAGCCCCCTTCTTTTCTCACCAGAGCCCTGACTTTGGCATAAGAGACCTGTTGAAGCTACCCATTGTCTGCATTGTATCTCTGCTACTCTTAGGTCCTAGGCCTGATTTGAGCAGTCTATCCTGTGTCTGCAGGAGCTCAGCGTCTCCTTCAGTACTGCCTAGGGGCCTCTGACTCTCACAGTTTGCAGGTGGCTAACCCAAACCTGTCGTTTTCTCTTTTCTTTCTTCAATGACCTGGAGGTGTTAACAAAAGCCAGCTCACTCAATAACCCCTGCAATTACTGTTGGCCCCTTGGCCCAGCAACTCCCATACAACTCACGTGCCACTGCTATTGTGTGAGCCAACCGCACCGTGCTCAAAACCGTGACTGACTGGCGACAGCCTTCCTAGCTGCGTCCCTGCAGCGCCCCGGGGCTTCCGCTCACCTCACTTACCACCCGCAGTGGGGTCCTGGTTGCCATCTGCCTGGTGATGGATCCGGTTCCAGAATCCCATTCCCAAGATTCACTAGCTAAGACCACTTCTGGTACCAATTGTCTTAGGCTGTGCACCTCCTTTAAAGTAAAGTCTGAGACAAGGGGTTGCAGACTAGTAGTTTCTTTTGGGAAGTGATACCGGGGAGCCGGGGTAAGGGACAGGAGAGAAGGAAATAGGGAAGGAGGCAAGAGCAACGCAGGAGACAACAGGGACGACTCAATGTGCTAGGGCTCTTGGAGGAGCCTGAGGACGAACGAGAGGAGCCCTTAGCCACCACTTCCTGGCCCCCCCTCCCCCGCCGTGCTTCAGGGTTCCCCCCTGGAGCACTAACTCCTGCAAGTTAGAATCCTCCACCAGTTCCCTGGACCTCAGCACCCCAGAAGCCCCCTGGGGCAGAAGGCAAAAGACACACAGTGCAGCTGAGAGGAGGGGCTGTTGGGCATCCCCCCGGAAGCTGCTTGCTACGGAAACAGTTAGATTAAAAGATGGGCTGACAGTGACCTCCTTGCTGTTCACAAACATTCCAGGCGGGGTTCCACGTGACACCCTTGGGACCCGTAGATCCTTCTGCCTGGGGTATTTTTCTGGCCGTCTCCATGGCTCTTACCTTCTTCAGATCTTTTTTCATTCGTCACCTTTGGCGTGAGGTCTTCCCTGATCGCCCTGTTGTAAATTGCACCCCCCCTACCACACTACTGTGCCCCCTACCTTCTTTCTTTCTTTCCATGAGACTTATCACCATCCAGCGTGCTCAAACATAAGCTCCCTGAGAGCGAGATTTCTGTTAGCCCTGTTAAGTATTGTAACCCCAGAGCTTAGAATAAGGTCCAGCACGACGTAGGGCTCAGCCTATGTTTTTGAGTAATAATCTATTTAAAAATGAATCCATGAAAATAGAACTTTTTCATAGTTTTTCAAAAACTGTCTATTTTCATATATATTTTTAAAATTTTTATTGTCAAAATATAGTTGGCATACAATGTTATATTAGTTTCCGGTGTGCAACGTAGTGTGATTCATCAATTTCATGCATTACTTGGTGCTCACCACAGTAAGTGTAGTCATCACACAGTGTTCTTACACTATTATTGACTAGGGGCACCTGGGTGGCTCAGTCGGTTGAGGGTCCGACTCTTGATTTTTGGCTCAGGTCACAATCTCAGGATCATTGCACTCAGTGTAGAGTCTGCTTAAGATTCTTTCCCTCTCTCTGTGCCCCTCTCCAGCCCCCCACCTCCGCTCCCTCGCTTGCCCTCTCTCTCTCTCAGTAAAAAATAAATTAAAAAAAAGTAAAATGTTAACTATATTCCATATGCTGTACTTTTAATCTCTGTGACTTATTTATTTTATAACGAAGTTTGTACCTCCTAATCCCCTTCGCCTGTTTCTCTCATCCCCCCTTTTTTATATATTTTTAATAAAATTACTCAGTAGCCTCTATTTTCATATGTTTTTATAAAGTTAGTAACTTACCTCTTTTTTTTTTTTTTAAATTTAAATTCAATTAATTAATATAATGTATGATTTGTTTCAGGGGTACAGATCTGTGATTCATCGGTCTTACACCCAGTGCTCATTACAACACATACCCTCCCCAAAACTTACCTTCTTTGTTCAACATCACATTGTTGTCTTTGGGCCAATAGATAGATCTCTGTTAATTTTGTTCTTTTTAATAGTTGCATAGTATTCAATATTTCATGCTTTGAATGTACCACAATTTATTTTGCCATCCTCTTTATCAAAGGATGTTTGTGTTGTTTCTAATTTTTTGCTTTTACAAACAATGCTGCAGTAAATATCCTTGTCCATATGTCTTTATGCAGTGGTGCTTTTATTTATATAGGGTATATTTCTAGAAGTGGTGTGCTGGCTAAGATGGGGGCTGTGTGTGTGTGTTTCAATGAACTTTATTCTTTAGAAGAGTTTTAGATTTACAGAAAAATTGAGAAGATCGTGCAGAGAGTTCCCATATACCCTGTGCCCAGGTCCACCTGTTATTAGCATCTTACATTAGTATGGTACGTTTGTCATAACTAATGAACCAGTATGACATGTTATCATTAATTAAAGTCTGTACTTCACTCACATTTCCTTAGTTTTTATATAATGTCCTTTTTCTGTGCCAGGATCCCATCTAGGATACCACATTATGTTGAGTTGTCAGTGTCCCTCGGCTTCTCTTCTCTTGCCTGTGACCATTTTAGACTTTCTGTGTATTTAATGGCCATGATAGTTTTGAAAAGTACTGGTCAGGTATTTTATCGCATTCTGCTTTCTTTTTTTTTTTTAAGATTTTATTTATTTATTTCACAGAGAGAGACACAGCGAGAGAGGGAACACAAGTAGGGGTAGTGGGAGAGGGAAAAGCAGACTTCCCGCTGAGCAGGGAGCCCGATGCGGGGCTCGATCCCAGGACCCTGGGATCATGACCTGAGCTGAAGGCAGATGCTTAATGACTGAGCCACCCAGGCACCCCTCGCATTCTGCTTTCTAACAGAGGATTCCCCAACCTCCTAAATGTTTTTTTTTTTTTAATTTGGCTACATTAAGTTTCACTCTTTGTGCTGTAACATTCTGTGGGTTTTCAGAAATGTATACTGTCACGTATTCTCCATTACAGTATCAGGCAGAATAATTTCACTGCCCTAAAAATCCTGTTTCACATGTGCATTTCCCCCCCATGTCTCTGAACTCCTGGCAATCACTGACCTTTTTACTGTCCCCACAGTTTTGCTTTTTCCAGAGTGTCATATAATTGAAATCATACAATATGTTATCTTTTCAGACTAGCTTTTTTTCACTTAACAATATGCATTTAAATTTCATACATGTCTTTTCATGGCATGATAGCTCATTTCTTTTTATCACTGATTAATATCCCATTCTATGGATGGAGCATAATCTTTTATCCTTTTGCCTAAAGGAAGATAATTCTTTGCTTGCAATTTTTGGTGATTATAAATAAAGCCGTTATAAACATTCATGAGCAGGTTTTTATGTGGATATAAGTTTTCAGATCATTTGGGTAAACACCTAGGAGTATGCTTGCTGGATCATATGGTACAACTATGTTTAGCTTTGTAAGAAACTGCCAAATTGTCCTCCAGAGTGGCTGCACCATCTTGCATTCCCACCAGCAGTGAATGAGTTCCCGTTGCTCAGTATCATCATCAGTGCTTGGTGTCGTCAGCTGTTTTTGGGTTTTAGCTCTTCTAATAGGTATGTAATGGTATCTCGTTGTTTCTGTAATTTGCAGTTCCCTAAAGAAAAAATATGTTGATCATCTTTTCATATGTTTATTTCCCATGTTTTTTTAATTTATTTTTTTATTATGTTCAGTTAACCACTGTACAGTACATCATTAGTTTTTGACATAGTTTTCAATGATTCATTTACATATCACACCATGTGCTCATCACA